>NC_141827.1:5957500-6155000 GCF_982586985.1 Callionymus lyra | reverse complement strand
TAAAATTGTTATTTATACCTTTTCATGGTTTGTCTGCTGACTTCTATCCCCGGTGCTGCAGTAATACTCTTTGAAACTTTTTTCTTGTAAGTATTTGATTTTTCAAGTACTTGCTTTCAGTTCAAGTGTGTATCTGTAAAAACATTTTTTGCCAAACCTACACTTAACTAAAATGTCCTTGAGTGGGATTAATAAAGGAAAAATATAAAATATAAAGGCACAAAAGTCTGAAAACACTTGTTGGATAAAAAACCTTTATAAACTTGATCTAAAAAATCTATCAAGTCTTCATCTTATATTAAAAGAATGTAAAAGAAAACAGAGATAATAACCAACAGGAAAAGTACTGCCTTGATGGTCAACAATTAAAGATTAAAATTGAATATTTAATTGTATTTCTAAAAAAAAGTTATTGCTACCAGTACAAGTCATGTGTATCTGTTAAAAAAAATGCTATGAAACTCTAAACTAACACTTTATTGTTTGTGTTTGTTCAGGAAAAAGTTTATGTTTACGGTCAAAACACACTTTTTTAATTAAAAAATATTTGAAAGCTTGATTTTAACATATTTTTAAGGCTTTATCATCTTCTAATATTAAAAGTGGGAAATAATAACAAACAAGAAAACATACATAACTGCCTTCATGGCCATTAATTCAAGATTCAAATTGAACAATTCATGGTGTTTTTGACTTGTATTTCTAAAAGAACAAGTACTTGCTCCCAGTACAACTCATGTAAACTTCTCACTAAACTTGCTTTTTATTGTTTGTCTATGTTTAGTAAAACAAAATAAAAAAAATACGAATAACAAAAAATAAAACAAACATAACTGCCTTCAGGGCCAAAAATGTAAGATTAAAATTGAATAATTAATGGTGTTTTTGATTTGTATTTGTAAAAGAAAAAGTACTTGCTATCAGTACAACTCATGTTTATCTGATGATCATCCAAAATTACTTTTTATTGCTTGTCTATGTTCAGTCAAAATAAAAAAAAAAAGGTTGTGTTTAGAGCTTCAAGGTCAAAACACACTTTTGATTAAAAGCATCTAAAAGCTTGATATAAAAATCTATCAAGGCTTCATCATCTAATATCTAAATACTCCACAAATCTGAAAGAACAAAAAATAAAAGTAAAACCAGAAAGAAAAGCTTAAAACATGAATAATGAATGGTGTGTTTGACCTTCAAAACTCCTTTTTGATTTCATTTTTAAATCAAAAATCATTTAAAAGCTTGATATAATGATCTCTCACAGCTTTATCATCTAATGTTTAAAAACTATAAAAATCGGAAGGAATAACAAAAAAAGAACTATATGGCCAAACATGAATAATTAATGGTGTGTTTGACCTTCAAAACTCCTTTTTGATTTCATTTTTTAATCAAAATCATTTAAAAGCTTGATATAATGATCTATCACGGCTTTATCATCTAATGTTTAAAAACTATAAAAATCGGAAGGAATAACAAAAAAAGAACTATATGGCCAAACATGAATAATTAATGGTGTGTTTGACCTTCAAAACTCCTTTTTGATTTCATTTTTTAATCAAAATCATTTAAAAGCTTGATATAATGATCTATCACGGCTTTATCATCTAACATTTAAAAACGATGAAAATCGGAGGGAATAACAAAAAAAGAACTATATGGCCAAACATGAATAATTAATGGTGCGTTTGACCTTCAAAACTCCTTTTTGATTTCATTTTAAAATCAAAAATCATTTAAAAGCTTGATATAATGATCTATCAAGGCTTTATCATCTAATGTTTAAAAACTATAAAAATCGGAAGGAATAACAAGAAAAGAACTATATGGCCAAACATGAATAATTAATGGTGTGTTTGACCTTCAAAACTCCTTTTTGATTTCATTTTTAAATCAAAATCATTTAAAAGCTTGATATAATGATCTATCAAGGCTTTATCATCTAATGTTTAAAAACTATAAAAATCAGAAGGAATAACAAGAAAAGAACTATATGGCCAAACATGAATAACTAATGGTGCGTTTGACCTTCAAAACTCCTTTTTGATTTCATTTTTAAATCAAAATCATTTAAAAGCTTGATATAATGATCTATCAAGGCTTTATCATCTAATGTTTAAAAACTATAAAAATCAGAAAAATAACAAAAAAAGAACTATATGGCCAAACATGAATAATGAATGGTGCATTTGACCTTCAAAACTCCTTTTTGATTTCATTTTTAAATCAAAATCATTTAAAAGCTTGATATAATGATCTATCAAGGCTTTATCATCTAACGTTTAAAAACTATAAAAATCAGAAGGAATAACAAGAAAAGAACTATATGGCCAAACATGAATAATTAATGGTGTGTTTGACCTTCAAAACTCCTTTTTGATTTCATTTTTAAATCAAAATCATTTAAAAGCTTGATATAATGATCTATCAAGGCTTTATCATCTAATGTTTAAAAACTATAAAAATCGGAAGGAATAACAAGAAAAGAACTATATGGCCAAACATGAATAATTAATGGAGCGTTTGACCTTCAAAACTCCTTTTTGAGTTCATTTTTAAATCAAAATCATTTAAAAGCTTGATATAATGATCTATCAAGGCTTTATCATCTAACGTTTAAAAACGATGAAAATCGGAAGGAATAACAAATCAGAAGGAATAACAAAAAAAGAACTATATGGCCAAACATGAATAATGAATGGAGCGTTTGACCTTCAAAACTCCTTTTTGATTTAATTTTTTATGACTCATGGCTAAATAAGTGAAGGCATATGAAAATACATTACATTATTTGAAATTGCACACAAATGTATTGTCTCGAATCCTCTTGTGCTTTCCTGGGGCGGAGTGGACCGATGGAAATGAAAATAAAAACAGTGTTTTCTGGCCTGAACCACAAATCGCATGAATGTTTTATTGTTTTATGACAAAACTATGCAAGAGAAGATGTTAAAGATGCGTTTCCCGGCCACTCAAGTGTCTCCGACGGACGACTCAGGAGCGTCACCAGGTTAGAGAAGATGTTCATCGATACAGACAATGGAGCCAGAACCCGGGCTTCTGTCGACACGATTCCTCGGGTGGTGTCTGGTCCCTCCTCACTCAGGTTAAAAATCAAATCCGTGTCAGCTTTAGAAACATTTCCCCGAGCGCTCGTCTCGTCCAAAGCACCGTCTTCCCGCGGATTACTTGGTCATAACTTCATTCTCGGAAACTCCCGGAAGGTTTTGACTCGGATGAAAATAATCTTTTCTCGGGCCGCGGCGCCTGTTTGAAGGATCGAGTGAGGGGGGGGGGGGGGGGGGGGGGGAAAGTCCTGGGTTTTGTGTCAATAATTAAAAGAGTGTTGATCTACAGTAACTCATCCTCGATGTTCAAGAAGGTTGTCCGTCACAGGAAGTGATCGTTGCTCCTCCGCGATCACAGACTCTTGCTTTTTTCAAGAAGTGAATCATTTATGAAGCGTTTTTTTAAAACATAAAGCGTCGTCTTGTTTGAAGCTTCATGGACTTGTGTGGTATAAAAAAAATGTGTTCTTTGGATCAAAGCTATTTTGAATCTTCTTATCCAAGAAATATATTTTAAATCTCCACAAAAAAAGAACCTCAACAGAAAAAATCATTTTATAATTTAAATCATTTTTTAACAATAATAATGGTGAAAACATGTCTAACACCTCGACTTTTAAACTAAGAAAGACGAGAAATCCTTATTAATAATAATATAAATGATCCATAGTTTCCAAAAAATAACTTTAACCCTTGTTTAATCACAGGGTCAAGGTGACCCGGAGGCCCTAAAACAAATACGTTTGTGGTATCCCTTGTGTGACCTCTGGGTCAAGGTGAATGACCTTCCTGGCTTCCATAAATACATATGCAGTTGTAGAGGTCGTTCATCTTGACCCAGAAGCAACACAAGGGATAAAACAATTATATTTGTTTCCAGGCCTTCTGGTCACCATGACCCAGAGATAACACAAGGCAGACAGTTTGCAAATGATGGTTTTGATAATGTAGTCGTAGAGCAGAGAGCTCTAGAGGGCAGGACAGAAAAGATGATGCTTCGTATATCAACCTATTACTACACTTTCAGCAAAATAACTACTAATAATTGTTCATTATAAGAAAAAGATGATTCTATTTTCTTGATGCTCTTACCCAAACTTTCAGTTCTGCTCTCTTATTAAGTAAACTTGGAATATATATATATATATATACAGTATATATATATATATATATATATATATCAAGGTGACCCGAAGGCCCGAAAACAATATAAATATAAATTATTTTCTGTATAGCGGTTAAAATGCACAAAAACACTTTTGAATTTATTTTTTTTTTAGAGAAAGAAAAAAGAAAAACTGTGCTTGTGGTAAATCCTTGTATCCTATTAGGTCTGTGGGTTAATTCCTTTGATCTATGCACTTTAATTTGCACTTTGTTCTCCCTTTGCACTTTGCATTTGCACTTTGTTCTTGTTCTTGCTTTTATGAAACTTGCTGTACCTTCTTTTGTCTGCCGTGAACTCCAGAGGGATTAATAACGTCTATTTAATCTAATCTAATCTAAATCAACATTTAAAATAGATATGTTTCTTCAAAGGAATCAAGCTTGAAAGATCTTCCTGGAAAACAATTCTAGATCTTGTTAGTGAAGTAAATGTTCGACAATATAACGTTGAATTTGTTGGTCAGTAGAGAACGACATTAACAAGAGTCTATTTTACACAAATCTATAGAGTTAAGAGTTAAATTAATCCACCGTTTAATATTTGAACATTTCCTGATTTCATATTTATCTCCTTAATTGTTTCAGACGCTACATTAATCACGTCGGCCTTTTTACTTTGTTTGGCAATTATGGAGCTTCATTAATCCGAGCGGAAGAAGATAAATCGGTTCTGACACGAACAAAGAGGTGGATGTTGAGGAGGAGCGTCGGAATAAAGACGTGCGTCACGATTGCAAATGAATAACTGTTTTTTTTTGTTTTTTTCAGCCACACAACGAAAGAAAGAGAAGAAGAAAAGAAACAGGGATCGATAGTGAAAAAGGGGTCCCGTCGGAGAGGCGGCTAAAAAAAAAAACATCGGACTGTAAAGGAAGATCGATGATCCCCGGAGAGTCGCACCTGATCTGTAACGTAGGCCTTTTTTTTCTCCCCCGAGGCTCGCTCTGCCCGTGAAAAACCGCCGTCGTGACAGAGAAAAAAAAAGCGTCCGATCGCTCGCTCACTCACTCCAGGCATCAAATTAACTCGCACATCGTAAGACGTTCCCTCTGGCCTCGAGCTTCACGGGTGAACGGGTCAAGATGGACCCTCGGAAAAGTCAGCGGCGAAAAGGGAAGGGAGAAGACGATGGATGGACGAGAGGCCGGGACACAAAGTGAGACGCAATCATCCGTGCGTCCTGGAGGAAGCCGAACGAAACAGGAATGATGAGGAGAACCCCGGGATTTACATCACGCCGAGGGAGGAGTAATTGTTTTTGTGGCTGTGAACCCACAAAGCTCGACTTCTCTTCCTTTGATAGATCTTCTCCCCGCCGCAGATACAGAGGAGGCTGGAACCACCGTTGAGACCGGAACACAAAAGACTCTCTTCGACTTCAGAACGTCGGCCCGAGTGCATCCAAGAAACGTTTTTTTGTTTTTTTTGTTTTTTTGCAGTTTAACGGCCGCTCGAGAAATCCCTTGATCAGGCATGTTTGTGGTCCTTGACCAGATTTGATTCAGCCCAAGATGGTCATTAGAAATTGTTTTATCTTATCTTTAAATTTACCCCACGGATCAAATGAGTTCCTAGGTGTGATCCATCCATCCATCCATCCCTCCCTCCCTCCCTTGCTCCCTCCCTCCCATCCATCCATCCATCCATCCATCCATCCATCCATCCATCCATCCATCCATCCATCCATCCATCCATCCATCCATCCATCCATCCATCCATCCATCCATCCATCCATCCATCCATCCATCCATCCATCCATCCATCCATCCATCCATCCATCCATCCATCCATCCATCCATCCATCCATCCATCCATCCATCCATCCATCCATCCATCCACCCACCCACCCATCCATCCATCCATCCATCCATCCATCCATCCATCCATCCATCCATCCATCCATCCATCCCTCCCTCCCTCCCTCCCTCCCTCCCTCCCTCGCTCCCTCCCTCCCTCCCATCCATCCATCCATCCATCCATCCATCCATCCATCCATCCATCCATCCATCCATCCATCCATCCATCCATCCATCCATCCATCCATCCATCCATCCATCCATCCATCCATCCATCCATCCTTCCTTCCTTCCTTCCTTCCTTCCTTCCTTCCTTCCTTCCTTCCTTCCTTCCTTCCTTCCTTCCTTCCTTCCTTCCTTCCTTCCTTCCTTCCTTCCTTCCTTCCTTCCTTCCTTCCTTCCTTCCTTCCTTCCATCCATCCATCCATCCATCCATCCATCCATCCATTTCTAAACTTGAGTATATCGTCATGTTTTAACTGCCAGGAACACACAAGCAGGTGAAGACGACCAGGAAATCCACTTATGTTTCTGTTCGTCAAGAAAACCTGTAAAATGAAAGGTAGATACAGAAAAACGACTGAGGTTAAAGAGTAGAAACTCTTCCTGCTGCTTGTTAACACGTTCATCGTATAATGGATCATGCGCCGCTGACTTTCTCCATCACTTCTGTCCATCTGCTCTTCATTCTGTTACAATTTTCTCTGCGTTTTCTCCTCTTTTTCTCCCCCTTCTCTCGTGTGCAGCGAGGCTGCTCATCTGAGGATGATTTATCTGGACAATCCTACTATCCCTTTGGGAGAGTGGGCGAATCATCACAATGGATCGTCGTACACACGTACATGCACACAGACATGTAAACATGATGCGCACAGCAAATCAGAAACACTCCCACGTCCACACATCCACGCACGGACTACAGGAAGGTCTCAGAGAAGAAAGGAAGATGTACATCATCGCACACGAGCCACCTGCAATAACGGTTTTCCCAACCAGCATCTCTCGGGTCAACTGAGACCTGGTAAACATCATCTGCTGGTCCTGCTACGTGAAGTTCTTAATGTTTTCTCTGCGATGTGTTCAAATAAAGCACCGACTCAACAGGTAGTTGTATATAGAAGAACTGCTTCATGAAGCTTCATCAGCCCATTACTACAGAAAAAAAAAGATTCCCCTTCAACATCTGTATCTATGAAGAGAACCTAAGTCAGTTTGGTTCTCTCATGGTTCTACTTGGACTCAAAATGGCTGCCATGAACTGATCTGTTTTTTGTACTTATTTGTCTGCAAAACTCCAAAAATTTGGAAAACCATGGTGTACTAACTACTCCCTTATTATTAAACAATTACATAAATATCCCCATTTTCTTCGTCTCATTCCAAGGAAGGTAAAAAGCTTTTTAATGCGTTTTTCTCCTTCTATTAACAGCTTCTACGTCATTTTTCGGGATCTGTCGCATAGTGATGGTCTGATGAAGCTTCATGAATCAGTGTCATTATTTTCAGAGTCCACCAGATGGCGGTCTTTGCAACAGTTTCCCTTGTTTTGAACGACTGTTCTAATGAAAGATCATTTTTAAACGGATGGCGCCACCTACTGACCTCTGAACTACATGACACTGCTTCATGAAGCTTCATCAACACATCACTACTTTTAATTCCATACAAGCATGACATTATTATTATTATTAGCTTCTATGCATGCATTTGTGATTTCATTTGACTTTCCCATGGCTCAAAATTTGAATTTGTTCACACTGCAGAAGAGAGCTTCCCCACTACCTCACACCATGTTCCCTCCTGTGGTCAAAAATGATGAAAAATCTAGCTAGTTTCCTTTTTAAAACAAAAAAAAAAGTGTTTTTTTTCCACCTCTTGTTAACTTTAAGCAAGCGATGGGCACCAGATTACAGAGAAGAGAGTGACAATTGGTAGGCTCCGAAATACAAAGATTCATGAATCTTCATCAGCACAACTTGTAGCGCCTCACTCAAAGGATTATGACAAATGTATGCATGATCTCACTGATCAGACCTAGAATCCAGAGGACAAATTGAAGCGATGGCCAAAATGCAACACATAGTGATGCTTTGACGAAGCTTCATGAAGCAGTGTCCCTTTCCCCACTAGATGTCACTCTCTGCTCTGTAGTTTATTGCGTTGAACACCTATTGTATTTTTTAAAACTTAAATGTTTTTTTTGTGCAGTTTACCACCTGCGATCTAAAACATATGACACTGTTTCATGAAGCTTCATCAGGACATCGCTACAAATAAGACATTATTTGCTTCCAACATGTATTCATAAAACCATATATGAAAGGGTGTTTTTTCCATCCTGTTTGTGTCCTTGTTACCAGTGTAGTGCTGATGAAGCTTCATGAAACAGTGTCATGTTTTAGCACACAGTAGGTGATGCTCTGCTTTAAAAATATGTAAGGTTTTAATACAATATCTGGTCAAAGAACTAGATACCAGAGCAGTAAAGACATCTATTGGGCTCAGAAAGAAAAGGGGAACCTGCTTCATGAAGCTTCATCAGCCCATGACTAATAAATAGGTCAGAACTTCCAGGGAGAGAATGGAAACATCTCCCTGGAATGGTCACTTTGACTTGAGCCCCACTGACCTGCAGAGGAAAGGTTGATCTGTCCGACACAATCTCTGCTCCGCTCAATGAGAATATCAGGAAAACTGAACATGAATCAATGACGGATGCTCGAAGGGAAAGTTCATTTCATCGTAACGCTTCTCTTTAGCGTCTGTCTATAAATATCACGGCACAGTTCATTTTAAAGCAAAAATAACAAAACAGGGAAAACAGGACAATAAACCATGCTTGTTATTTGATATTATTACTATTTATGAGCCTAAAAAACACATTTCAAGGCTTTTTCCAAGAACAAAAGACCTAGTTTTCCTTTTCAATCAACAACATTATGCACGATGAAATCCTTTTTTCTTTTTTTTCCATGTGTTTAGCGAGATTATGTCAGTACTTCTCTCCTCTGCAGGAAACTAATTGAAGTGCCACTCTGCTATATTACTAGCTGTGGTTCTGTTTAGTATGCGTTAATGTAAATGCATGCTTTGGTTATTGTTTAATCAATCGCAAACAAATTATCCACCCGTCAACTTTCCTAGAATCGTTGTTTTGTTCATTATATAATCAGTTATACAAACATTTATTTTGGCTTGAGTTTGTGTTTATTTTAAAGGTCAAATAATATCAAACTCCAACTCTCCTGAATTACAAGTCTTCCTCTCCAAGATGCAGTAAGTCCCTCATCATGACCATGTTATGAACTAATTACCTTATACATTTTCTCCGAAATCTGGGCGAACAAGAGGTTACAAGAGCGGAGTTCATTATGACATAATAATTGCTTCACTCCTCCTCCAGCCAGCTGTAATCCGACCCTGCTTTGTTTATACAACGAGTCCCTTGGAGGTGAAGACTTACAGGATGGATGACGTGCTTGACCAATCACAGCAGAGTGGGCGTGGTTATTGTCAACAAGATTTAACCTCTTTAATCTAAAGTGTTTTCAGTGGGCGGGGCTTATGATCATTTTCTAGTGTCAATATTTCAATGAAAATAGAGTTTTGTACAAACAAACACACATTGATGATACAATAGAGTCCGACTATTATTTAAGAGACACTTAAATAAAGACATTAGTTGGACCTTAAAGATATTTTCGCTACATTGAAGCAATGCAATTAAAATCTTGAGTGACACATCCAGATGTTTGCTCAACCTTTAACACTAAAGTCTTTATCCTCCACCTGCCATCACGAGGCTCCTCGAGCCTTTGTATTTGGTTTGGCCTGTAGTAAAACATTGTAATGAGTTGTTTCATTTTCTGAGAAATCCTGCACGAAAACACTGTCTTTCAGTTTCTCTACTTTGGCATTGGTTTCCTGAAGTGGTTCATTTATCCTCTTGTTTCACTTGTTGATCTGATACACAACTGTGCAGTATAAGCACTTAAGTGTAAAGACAATGCAACACATTCGATGGAAGTTAGGCTGTTGGTTTAGTTGCAAAAAAATGTTTATTAAGTGGTGAAAAAAAAACACTTTGAAATCCCTTTACATACAATAACTTTGAAAGAATGAATGTGAATGACAAACAAATCAAGTGGTTTCTAAAAAATGTATAGTGAGTTAAGAATCATGTGTCTTTTTCACTTATTACTACATATTCAAAAAACCCACGTTGAAGTTTAATAACTGCCACATTACTTAATTTCTTGTGTAGCACTTATTCCCTTATGAGGGTCTTTGGGGGGCTGGAGCCTATCCCAGATTCAACAGGCGAGAGACGAGGGACACCCTGAAAAGGACGCCAGTCTGTTAAAGACGTACATTCACACACACACACACATACCTCTAGACAATTTCCCCAAGTTTCCAATCAACATATGTACGTTTTTGAAATTTGGGAGGAAACTAGAGTGTCCGGAGTAAACCAAGTGAGAATATACAACTCCACACAGAAAGTTGTTACACCTCAACTGAACCAGCAACCTTCTTGTTTTAAGCCAGTTGCACCAATCACTGCCACAAATCTTGTTTAAGAAACAATTAAAAACAACAACACATAAAAAACAAAATAAATCCAGGCCACCTGTGGAAGTCAAGACTCACCTGACAGTGGATTGGTACACGAGGTCCTCCCGTCTGCGATAATCCTCCATGTGAGAGTAATTGGTGTTGAACATAGCATCGTAGGTAAAGATTTTTTGCTTGATTGTCCCTCCATCTGTGACCTGAGGAACAAGGGGGGGAAAAAAAAAGAGAAAAGATAATGAGTTGGAGAAGTGACTGATGGATGGAGACACAAGGTTTGCCCCTTCATCTTCTCCCAATCCAGCCACTGTTGTCTGGCGAGCCTGGAAGTAGATAATACTCCCGGCGGCAATTACATGATTGATTTCTTTCGCCACTATGATAAGCTTGTGCTGAAAACCTGCTGACTCCGTACCGTCAGCCAGACAGTCACTTTGGCAGCCTTAGGAGCGCACACATGGTTAAGTCTCAATGAAGACTGACACGGCACGGTGTTCTGTACCATGTCAGGCATTCTGCTGGAGGCAGAAGTAATGACTCGTGACCAGATACTGCAGGGCGGGGAGGGATGCCAAGAACAATGGTCTCATCTATCTGTGGGCTCAGTTTGAAGACGAAGTACCTGTTTTCTGTTCTAATATTCACAGGGACGTCATTTAGCATTTGCATGACTTCTTCTCCAGCGAGCCTCTGGCAGCGTAAAAGAAAGAGGTCGACAGGATTTTAATGGAACAACTTAATGCTGCTTTGAAGAAGAAAATCGTGGCCCAGTAAACCTTTCCATGAGGTGACGGTTCTGATCCGACACAATCCTCTCAGAGGTAAACAAGCGTTCTACATTTTTGCTCATATACTGTATTTGGTCCCACATGGGGTGACGACGCTAAGCGGGGTTTATTTGAGTAAACAGTGGTTTCCCATGGAATGTAAAATAACTCAAATAACCTCTCGCCTCAAGAGAAACGCTCGCTCGCCTCAGGCAGTGTTTTCTAGGTGGTGCTACAAAGGGAGCTGTCAGAGCTGCAACTATCAAAGGCGTAAGTGGGTAAATAAATCGTCTTTGACGTTTGTTATCCAGTATCCTATTTGGCATGAAAATTTGCTTTTGACTTTTGACAAAAGAAATTCCAGATGAAAGGAAGAAGATTATTCTTTTTCCAATAATATAGTAAAACCTGCGTGTTAATTTGTTTTTACTGATGATTCCACAGACTGTATAAACTATGAACGTAGTATCTGTGATGTGACCCGTCCGGTACTGAAGTACGGTTTTAAAGCCAATCTTTGGTTGCGGCCATCTTGGAACTGCAGTTTTCCTGTTTAGCTTGATTCCATCCAAGATGCAGAGTTTGGGGGAAACTGAATAAGGTGCAATTGAGGAAAGCTGATAGTTTGGGAAATTTTCAATAGCCATACAGTGTGTGTCTATTGTTGTGTGACTTCCTGTTTTTCTGCAGCAAGTCTCAACGGATGTTACCCAATGTGACATTCTTTAGTGTATAATATACAGTTATTTTCAAAGGAAGTATCTGAATATGAATAGAGCTTGGTATCATTGCTAGTTTCCAAAATTAATTTAATTTGGATTCATAAGGTTCTGAATCGATTCATTTTAGTTTAATTCAGAATCTGCCTTTAATATAATGAAAATGGCTTAATAACTGTGTTACAATCTACTTTCATTTTTCAGTTCCACCTCACGCATGCTCTGCCCTCTACAGAATCAGAATCCTTTATTTGTCCCGCGAGGGGAAATTCGGTTCAACAACAGCCAGAGCAATGTACCAAGAAAATAAAACACCCAGAAATAAAAAATAATAAAAAGAAAAAGAAATAAAATCTAGGCTGTATCTTTGGCAGGTATATTCTTAGAGTTATAGATGTAACGTTATGTTTTTGTTTTATGTGCAAACGAAGTCTCAAAGTGTAGCATATGTTTTGTAATAATAAAATATTAACAATAGCATTAAACTCGGGTCAAGTCCTGTGACTTTGTTCTCACTTGGTGAGCTTCTTGTTTAGAAAATTTAAGATGAAGTCCACGTGTCACAGGTTATAGTGACTCTCTCTGCTGACAGTATTTTCATCAAAACATCACGTTTTACACGTTCATTCATCCTGGGAATAACCGTTTTAGTCCGATGTTCCCGTCGAATCATGAAATTGTTTAGTTCGATGTTTTAAGGCCCTCGCTGCACGATATCCAGAACAAGTGCAATATTAACATTGGTGGTCTGTAAAGAACCAGCTTGAAAATGTGTTCATTTAATATATATTTTGTCCCAGACAGCTTTTTGTTGGACGCTAACGTTGCTCATGCTCATAAGATCCATATTTTTTGCTTAAAATTTTAATGTAATCAATTCATAATCATTTCAGACGACTAAATATAAATACCAAACATACTTATTCAAATTCCCCACATAGACGAGGCCCATTAGGAAACCATCATTTTCCATTTTGTCTTGGCTATGGAGTGTATTTTTGTTGTGTATTGGGGTTCTTTTGAGACTTTGAGATTTGGCCGTGAAATGTCTGACTAACTCTGCCAACGGCCT
Organism: Callionymus lyra; assembly: GCF_982586985.1. Classification (NCBI taxonomy): domain Eukaryota; kingdom Metazoa; phylum Chordata; class Actinopteri; order Syngnathiformes; family Callionymidae; genus Callionymus; species Callionymus lyra. Next base: position 6,141,839 of record NC_141827.1, on the reverse strand, counting down.
GAGAAGATGGCCATCTGCTCGTTTCTAATATCGGCGCCGTCAAAACTTATTGATGCGGTTGAGATCTTAAGCCGCACCGTTTGGAGATTCAAACAAAACAAACGTCTGTGACTAAAAGCAAAAACTCTGCTTGAAAATCTTTCGCGACAGCCACTCGACTTGCGGCATCGGCGTGGCAACAAAAAGCCTTTTAGAAACGGTGTCACAGAGAGCCAAGAGACGACTGGGCTGTAGAGCACTTCATGTAAAAACACTAGAGCCAAGTAAGTAGAGCTTTCTCTACAGTTTTGACGTGGGATTGTTTTGGAAAAATCGACTTGAAACCGCAAGCTACTTAAGGTCACTGAGTAATGCCAAGATCTACTACCAGTTAGCCGTACTTTGATATATTATTCTCAATGATTTATGATATTTATCTTATTAAATAATCAGGTTGACATTTCTTCAAGTAGGTCAGAAACGTAACCTGTAGGAATAATTTATTTGGCCTTTTTAAAGCGGTTCTTGCTTTGTTGCCACCTGAATTAAACTAACAATTAAAGAAATAATCACATTGTCACATTTGAAATAGATTGGGCTGAAAAAAAATCCATCAATTTTAACTGACCCATCAAAGTTCTTGGATTGGAGTTTGTTAAACCCGATCCTCTCTCTCCTCTTGTCAATTTTCTCACAATCCAAGTATCAATAATCAAAATATTTGTTGTCCAGGGTCATTATAATGACATCAGGATTTTTTTATTCAATGTGAATCAACTATTAGAAAGAAAGAGGGTTGGAATTTTAAATTAAAAATGTTTCTACATGTATCTGTTATGTTGGCTTTAATTTAGTATCTATTTGAAGTGGATCTACAAGAATGAGTACTTTCTGTCCGATAACTACTGGAAGTGCTTTGCTGAGATGGGATTAGTAGGCTTTTTGAATGATGAGAGAATCATCTAGTGTTTGTATAAAACAACGACATGTAACCAGTTACATAACTGTTACAACCCTCGACTACATCTGTAGAAATATTCTAAACTTTGTCACCCCCCACGTTTAAAAATAAATGTATTCCAGAAAATAAAAATTATAATTAGACTCCCAGTTGTTTTAATAATGCATTCAATCCTTTGAGAGGGAAAATTGTGTCTTCAAAACTGGAGGCAGAAGTGCAGTCCTGTAGAGGAAAGATTTGGTCGTGAGAGGAAAAGAAGATAAGATATGTGAAGGACGACTTAGATGGCATCTTGAACAAGAGCTCTCCGAGTGCAAAAGTAATGCATCTTGGAACTTATCATTTCTCCTCTATAAATTAGGTTAAAGGGGCCTCTCGGATGAATTTCTTTTCAAAACAATTTTCGTATATCTATGAAACAGTCACGATGACGGCGGGGAATATGGCCGTGGAACCAGAAACGGCCCCTTCTGGAGCAATCGTATTGATTTACGTTGTACATGTGGGATAACCTCAAGTCTTTAACTACGACCATAAGCCGATTCCAATCCTTGACCTTTCCGCCACCCTTGTTAATGACCGAGACACGTATTAAAATAATCATGTTGGATTGATTTTGCTGCAGTAACTTAGGAAATAAATGGCCCCTTCTCACAATAAGCACGTGGAACATCTTTAGTTTTTTCTTTTTTGCCAGGACCACCTGACAAATTTTCGCTCTTCATTTGATGTAGTCATCCAAGCAAGTGAAGTTAATATTACACTACAAAGGTGCTTCAGTAACAGAATTTTACAGAATTATGATGGGAATTGTATCAAATAAACTGAATTAAAGAGGTGATACACACAGATATATATATATATGTATATATATCATCATAAAAACAACTAATTACCAAGTAAACAACAGACATTATTACTTACGTTTGGAGACTATTACTTTCAATCACCAAACATTTTCCTGCATGCCAGACGCATTTGATAAGCCCTCAAAACTAGCATTTTGCTACATTTTAAGATTGCTTTAAACTAAGATTTATTTTAGTTTTTTTTTTGGTTTGTTTTTTCTATCCGGCGAATTGTGACGGTGAGAAAAAATGATCATGTCGCTTCCCTTTCCTAGAGACGAAGCTAATAGCTTTTATCAGCCACTCATCATTTGGGTAAGTATGTGGCTTAAAGCAGCACTCATGGCTACATAGGAAAAACATTTTTTATTATTATTATAAACTCAATTTGACAATAATGACAAATGTTTCTGGTCTCCCGTAGGTTTGGTTAGCGCTTAGCACATACACCCAATGGTAGTCGTTCTATATTATCACCATTATCATGGTGTTATTTACAGTGAGACTGACTTTAAATGACTAACAGCTACATTTGATTATACAACTTGCCAAAGCGACCATTATTGTGGCGCCACGCTAAGAACTGTCATTACGTCTGGAACTGATGAGATCTCCTGCGCTGGCAGGCCATCTCTGTTTCAACAGTTTCCTTATCTATCCCTACTTAATGATACCAAACCTTAATTAACTGACCCGTAATCCCCTGTGAGATCAATTTAAAAGATTCAGCACATCATAAGCCGCCCCCCGTCGATGCCACGCGGAGATCTGTCTCTGCCAAAAATGATTGAGTCGCAAAATAAAAAATGGATGGTGCTTTAAGAAGAGATGTTCCCTAATGGCTTAAAAAAAAGGGGGCGGTTCACAGAGGCAAAGCTTTGCTGTTGAATTAGGGCCATTTGAATCATGCACGTCCATCAGGGGAAAACCTGTGGATGGAGATGTGTTAATATGCAGGGAAGGATTCTAAGACATTTATCAGGTGTTATCGTTCATCAAGCTCAGCTAACTCCCGTCAGCCAGTCGTGATAAGCTTGTCATTCAATGTCTTTTTACCCGAGTCGATATTCAAAGTATATACTTATCTCACGGTTCTGATGTCAAACAAATGACATCTTCCCAACTTCTGGCATTAACTTCTCATTCGTTAAGTTTGTTTTCAAATAAGCGTGTGAATAATACACCAAAGAAAATAGTCAAAATTGTCATTTTGCTTGAAAAAAAAGAAGTTTTGTAAAAAAAACTCTATTGGAGGCTTTTACGACTACAGCCGACACTTGACCTCGCAGCTGTCACACCAAGCTATCGGCCCCCGAAGGTGCCTGTGACCCAAATGACAAATGTGGAAGAGGCTCGGAGCCAGTTTCTAGACGGGGATGTAAGATAATCTGAATCAGGGGCAAAAATGTCCCCGTAATGCTCTCGATTTCCCTGCACAAAAGAATAGGGCTTGTGAGTGTTGGGTGGGCTTTAAGGGTGGTGAGGACCTAATCAACTTTAATGCTTTGGTCGGCAGCAATCATGGATCAGATGATGATGATGATGATGATGATGGTACAAGGAACAGATGATTACATTTTTCCGGCGAGCTATTCTCTGTGCTTTCAATATTTTTTTCAGTGTGGCTTATTTAGACCTGAAAGGTGTTTGAGGACCAGCTGAGACAGAGGTGTTGCTGTGGTTTCAACACCGAGGCTTGAGTTTGAACACAGGGGGTAAGAGTTACTTTTTCCAGCACAATGTTTGATGAATTCTTTTTTTTTTCTTCTTCTTTTAGTAGGTGATGTAAAATGAGCTCCTTTGCGAAGGTATGCCACATATGTGTCAATATACTGCAAGTCAAATATAGTCGGTGAAGGTTGATGACATTTAAATTCAGAAATCTAAGGTTTTCCTGAGACTAGGGTTAGGTATCGAGCTTCGGGTTCTTTAGTGGCACCGACCTAATGCTTTGGCAGTACGGAGTATCGAAAAATACTTTGTTATTTAAATGACAAGTTCTGGTTCTTTTGTGGCACCGACCTAATGCTTTGGCAGTACGGAGTATCGAAAAATACTTTGTTATTTAAACAAGTTCTGGTACCTGCACATAATCAGAACTTTATAATGTGTGGAAAGACGATTTGATAAGTGAAAAAGGCAGAGAACTTTAGATAAATTTGTCATGTGTTAGCAAGTGTTCTTTTGCACTGGATATTGTTTTTGTTTGTCTGTTAGAAAAGAGCTTGTAGTGGAAATTATATAAATCTGAACAAATAACCTCAAGATTTATACTATGTGTAATGTCAGTTTCAATCTAATAAAATAACAAAATGCTAATAAAAGAACAAAGTGTAAAGGATGACAAAGTGCAAATATAAAGAACATGGATCAAAGAAAATAAACCAAAGAAAAGGATACAAAGATTAACATATCATTTAAACTGATTTTTCCCTTATGGGGGTTGTGGGGGGGCTGGAGACTTTCCTGGATTCTTCGGGCGAGAAGCGGGGGACACCCTGGACAGGATGCCAGTCTTTCGCAGGACACACAAAGACACACAATTGTTCACACACACACTCATACCTACGGAGAATTCCCCCAATTGCCCGGAGTAAACACAGGGATCTTATGAAATTGGTATCGATTCAGGAAACGGTATCGAAGTGAAGCTATCGGTATCACTACCATAATCGGAAATTAACGACCGCTACCCGGCATGACCTCGATATTCAGATGTTTCCAGACAGAAAGTCAACTTCTCCGTCATGATGCTAATGATGTGTCTTTGGCCACGGTCAGATCAGGACAGGGTCTCAGGGGTTAACCAAAAATCCTCCTCCCATTGCCCGTCTGTGGTGGAACCTATTTATAGGCTGCAGCTGCATCAGCAGCCACCGAAGGAAATTCAACTAACACACTGCAGGCTAACTGTGGACGATTCAACCTGGATCTAGCTTTGTGATTCCGAGCAGCCGACATAAAATCGTTACAGCACATCTTCCACGCCATTTTTAAGCCAGTTAGGAAGAAAGATGAAGGCAGAGGGATGAGTAAGGGTATTGGAATAGCTAATACAAAGATGTAGTGTAAACTACCAGTCAAACTAAAATAAGATTTATAAGACAGGGCGGACAGATTTAAGATCCTCACTTGACTACAGCAGCGATTCTTTATGATGCAGATTTTCCCGTCCGGAACACTCGCAAGATAAAACTCCTAATAAGAAACATTTATTTTCTCTCACCCATTAAATGACTGTAACAATCCAAGACAAAGGAGATGATCGCAGTCCTCGCCATCATCACCCATTGATTTATTCAGGCGGTAATTTCCCCTAATATCACGACAATAATTGGTGTCTTTCTGAAGAGGACTTTGTTGAACATGCAAATTGGTCTAAGTGGTTCGGAAATTCAAAGAAAGCCTTTAATCAGGTTTTCTGGATTAGATGGCTTTGGAATTGGTCACCGACAGTAAAGCGTTGTCTGGTCTCCGGTCTAGGAAAGAGAGAGAGGCGAGAGTCTGGATCCCTTACAAGAGAGGCCGCTTCCTATATCGGACAGTCCGTCCACTACTACTTAAACCAACATTAAAGAGTTTATCTGGTTGTGATTTTACTAAATACTCTTTAAAACTATCCACCTAACAGATCTGATGACCTGCTTCATCAGTTTTGGTTTCTACTTTCACCAACATGTATGTCAAATTCTGGATATAAGTTAACATACCTGGCCTGTTTTTACCTAATACCATATAAACTGAATTGTTTATCGACATATCCAAGCAAGGTCAGCCTTTTAAATCATTTATTTTTGGCTGTTGGATGTAGAGATTGTGGAACACATGAGCCTCAGCTGCCTACAACCCTGTGTCGGTGCTTTTCCACCACAAAGATCCAGCCCTACTCGACTGGACTCGACACTTCTGCGTTGCGTTTCCACAATCCTTGCTACCTACCGTGTACAGTCGTGTACTTAGAGCTGAGAACAGAACAACTTTTCAGGACCAAATACCTCACTGCTTCTTGCTGTGTTTTTTAAATAATGGCAGGATTTGTTTCATGTCTTGGAAACAAATCTATTGATTTTGCAGTGATTACTCTCGACGTCACCTCTTAAGTGCCGGCTTGGAACCAGAGCCAGGAAGGTACTCATAACAGTATCTGCTTCCAAGTACAGTGCTGGTGGAAACTCAAGTCCAGTCAAGTCGAGTAGGGTTAAGGGTTGAAAAACGGCCATGAAGGTACCATCACAGCCTCAAGTCTGCTTCACACTCAGCCGTGCGACTTCACACCATTACGCTCACAGTTGAGTCACATTTTTTCAAATCACGTGGTGGAGAAAAATAGGTTTAAATGAGCAGCTGCATGACCAGAACCTCACATGAATTGACACCTTAGCAAGCGATGGATGGAGCAGACGAACAGGGAAAAGAAAGATGAAAGACATTTGTGATGACACCAGTTGTTATCATGGACACAGGAGACTTTTGGTAAACCGAGTCATGTCTTAGGAGGAGCTGCAGTATTAGGACAGCGTACTCATGTATCACTGGTATACAAGTATTGTGAGATCATTGTTCTGCGATGTTCTTGGAGAATTTGCTGTGTGCGGTGGAGAGCTGCGTCTCTTCCTCAACAAACTCAGACATCCTGGTGACCTTTGTGGCCTCTCATCTTTCCGAGTCGACTCCCTCCTACACAACAATCACTCTGTTGCTAAAAAAGCTGTTGCAAAAAAACAAAACTCCACCTCCTGAGAAGTCATTGGTTGATTTTCGAACGTCTCCGTCAAACTCTTTCTCTCAACTTGTTAATGTTGCATCAGTAAGTAAGTAAGTCATTTATATTTTTAGACTGTTTTCCATACCAAGGTGACAAAGCGCTTAGACAATCAAAGCAATACTCAATCAAATATATACTTAAAAGTTCAAGATAATGCTGAGAACAACACAGGACTTCCAAAAAATCAAGGAAAAGCCTGCACAAATAAAAATGTCTTAAGATGTTTCTTGAAGGAGTCAGTAGATCATTAAACACAGAGGAAGATCGTTCCAAAGATTAGGAGCAAAAGTCTGGAAGGATTTCTCTCCTCTGGTCCTGAACCGTGTTCAGGAACCATCAGTAGATTCTGATCCACAGACCTCAGAGCCCGAGCTGGGGTGTAAGTCTGGATCAGATCAGTGATGGAAGGTCTGACCATGAATAGATCTGAAAGTAAGAACCAGAATTTTTAAATGATCCTGAAAGAAACTGGAAGCCAGTGAAGAGTTTTATGGATCAGAGAAATGTGAGTTCTTCTACTAGAGCAGGGAAGAATTCTCGCTGCAGAGTTTTGTATCAACTGCAGGCGAGACAGATCCTTCATTCTAAGAGATGAAAATAAACTGTTGCAATAGTCCAGACGTGAAGACATGCATGGATTACAAGCTCCAGATCATGTTGTAACAACATTTTCCTAAATTTTGAGATTTTGCAGTGTTGAACTAGAGACATGTCGTTGTCAAATACAACACCCAGGTTTCTCAGGCTCAGTTTGTGTGCCAGAAGTTCAAAATAAAACCCATCTCGCCAAATAATCAATTAGTTTAGATTAGATAGGTTAAAAAGACTGTATTAATCCCTCCATCTACATAGTACATGTGACCGAAACTGTACATACAGGTTTGGTTTCAGCTCTGGATGTAAAGAAGAAATTCTATATCACTGTTTACGAGGCTATAAGTGTAACATGAACGTTTGTCCAGCTTCTTAAGTAGACATATGGTTCATTTTGACAGGAACTTATCCTTAAGCGAAGGGCATATTGCTGACATGCTTTGTATCAATGGCTCCCTCACCTGTGCTTTCACAGCTCTGCATGCAGTCCACCCGCCTGTTAGCTCAGTGAGGTATAGTTTAGCGCAGCAGGTAATAGAACAAAAAAAAAAAATAGCTTACATTTACAATAACTACTGATCAACCCACACATTCCGCTTTTAGCGCACAACATATATATAGATTTAACCACACTTTGGCATGATTTTTAACAAATCTACTATTCTATTTTAGTTCATTGTCTTTACAGAATACTAACCTGTCTCGGCGTACAGTTTTTCTGTTCCTAAAATGTTGCTATGATTGATAACTTGCTGAGTGTGTCTCTTCAAACAGTTCTAATTCAAACAGGTTTGGACTGGCCGCTGCTGCTAAAAAATGGAAAGATTTTGTATGGGGATTAAAGCAGTGTCGTACCGTAACGAAGGGATGTCAGCAACAGCAAGAGATAATCTGTATTCATGCCTCCAAGGTAGGGGGTCAGAAAAATCTGGACAAGAGGCCAAAACCTTCAAGCAATTTAAGTTGACGCCATGAAAACAAATGTGTATTGGTGTCTTGATATGGTCTTGGAGTTTGCGAGGTCCATGACAAACCCATGTCCAGATGGAGTGCATGAATGCTCCTCCCATGATGCAACACTAATGGACTCAGGGACTCATCCATTCCTCCTGCTTTTAGACACTTTAATCTAAATTTGGGGGCAGGAGTGGAAAGAAAGGATGATGTTATTCTATTCTATGTTAATCATTGTATTATTTTCTTTGTGTTATTTCCTTGGATAAATGTTCTTTATATTTGCACTTTGTCATTCCTTGCACTTTGTTCTTGTTCTCTTTTTTATTAATCTAGTTTTTTGCTGTCAACTGGAAACCCAATTTCCCAAAGGAGATCTCCAGAGGGATTAAGTCTTTCCATCCATCCATCCATCCATCCATCCATCCATCCATCCATCCATCCATCCATCCATCCATCCATCCATCCATCCATCCATCCATCCATCCATCCATCCATCCATCCATCCATCCATCCATCCATCCATCCATCCATCCATCCATCCATCCATCCTTCCTTCCTTCCTTCCTTCCTTCCATCCTTTTTTCCTTCCTTCCTTCCTTCCTTCCTTCCTTCCTTCCTTCCTTCCTTCCTTCCTTCCTTCCTTCCTTCCTTCCTTCCTTCCTTCCTTCCTTCCTTCCTTCCTTCCTTCCTTCCTTCCTTCCTTCCTTCCATCCATCCATCCATCCATCCTTCCTTCCTTCCTTCCTTCCTTCCTTCCTTCCTTCCATCCATCCATCCATCCATCCATCCATCCATCCTTCCTTCCTTCATATCATCTATATTTATTTTTCATTTTTTAAGGTTCTATGCATTAAAAAAAAAAAGAAACAGATTTACAAATGAGTTTTACTCAGTAACGACTAGTGACTAGTTGTCACTAGTCGTTACTGATGCCACGATAATAGAGGAAATTAAGCAGGACCCATACGTTTATGTTCTAAAACCGAGCATCGTTTGAAATGTGCCAAGATCATTTGCATGACTAATTATTCAGAAATTAAACAACATTTATTAATAATAATTTAAAACACATTTTAATAATCTATATTAACACAAATGTTTCTATCCCACAGCAATAATAAAAGATTGCTGAATGTGAATTTGAGTTGAAAAAAAAGGATACAGACGCAAAACCACTGATTAATTCAGTGCTGATGTCCCATATCTAATTCAATTGCTTACTTATCTTGGGTTGTGCTAATTTCTATTGCGTTCTATTCCACTCACATGAGCTTCAAGTCTCTCCCGCCCCCTCCTGTCTTTATTATTTGCTGTTGTTTTTGCCGTCGACAACCAGCCCAGAAGCGAAAAGTATCCCCGCGTCACCCGCGGCCACTTTTCTCTCCATTACTGCTCATTCATGTTGCACTGGAAATTAGAAATGTAGCAGTTCTGGTGGTGGCTCTAATAGTCTGGGAGCAACAAAGGAGGGCTCGGGCTGATAATGAAGGGGGCGCTTCCCTCCGCCACTAATGGAAGCTGAAACGTGGGTGACAGGAGACGACTGGTCAGAGGTTCATCATCGACTCAAAAAGTATGTTTGGATCTCAGATTCTAGCTCACAGCTATTGCTGAAGTCTTCATGTCAGATTTTGTTACTTGTGTGTTTCTCATTATATAAAAACTCTGAAGCTAAATATAGCTTTAACTTTATTTTCAAATAAACTCATATTCACAGCGAGGAAGTTCTTGGCTCACTTCCGCCCCGAGGCAACTTGTGACCTTTTTCTATCTTCTCTCTGTGCTAGCGAGGAACTCAGGTTTCCTCCCACAGTCCGGAGAGATTGATTGAGAACTCTTAATTGTCCGGAGGTGGGATCGGTCAGGTCGTGACAGGCAATCTGTTCGCCTCTTGCCCTAAGCAGCTGGGACAGACCTCCTTCCCCCTCAAGCCCAGAAAATGAATGAATATTTTGTTTTATTTATCGCTTGATGCAAAGATGCTTGTGAAAGTCAGAACCAAATTACATTCCCGTCATCAGAGTTGCTGGCTTAGATATACGAACTGCAAAAAATGACATAGCAGTTTTTTGGTGTGTGTCTGTCCTTCATTCCATCACCACGTACGAGGCTGGGGAGGGGTCGGTTCATCGGAACACAAAAAAACCCTAACAAATGTAAATTCAGTAATTGTGTCTTGGCACTCGCTACTAGACCCCATCGTCACTGTATATAAAGCATCTCTTAACCTCAAACATCCTGTTGGGTCGACCCGCAAATTGAATTATTGAAAGCAATGTTATTGCGAAGAGGTTGTTGACAGATAATGACTCCACAAGAGTCTAACTCTTGAACAAATGAGCAGCCATGCAGCTTTTACGGAGCAGTTTTTACGGCTATAATCGTTGCATGTTGTTCCAAAAGGCCAACAATTTAAAAACTTGGGCCATGATTTGTGGTCGACATTTTTGTTTTTAAACCTATTTTCTCTTTTTGAAAAACAGACGAAAAGAACATCTTTATAACACACACATGGTATTTTGCCAAGATTAGGAGCAGAATAACAGTTGCAGCAAAACAATGAGTGAAACTCTCCAAATCACATTCGGCTACGTCACGGAACAAACACACATCTGATCATGTTGTGAGATTGAACTCAAACCCGCGAGGCTTCGACGCCAAACTGAATCAAAACAGTTAACAATGACACGTGACAGCGTCTAAGATAGTTAGACATACAGGAAGGAACCTTCCAGCTCATGCCTTTTTAGTGGCCGTGTGACATCACAGATCCTCTCTAATCCCATTGGCCAGTGATTTGTAAATGTCATATGACTGACCTGAACTACCAGTCGACATTAGAAGAACCCTTGTTTTTAATAGTTATTTTTGACTTGAAAACTACCTGGAAACATGAAATATCCTGAGAACTTCGGAATCTAAGAGATTATGTTCAAACTTCCGATGTTCTGAAACAACCTTTTGACACTTTGAAGGACATAAGATGTTTATTGTCAATAAGTAATTGACAATAATGAAGTCTCATTAACCAGTATCTCTTTTTAGGAGCCCACTAGATGGCACTCTGGTGCCACCTATTGAGCTTTATATAAGAAAATGCTTCATGAATCATCTTTACTTTTACTGTCAGTTGTAATTTTTTTACTAGTAAATCAAAGTCCAACTTTACTGACAATCTTTGACCATGAATATTATTGAAATCTGATTTTCTTGCAATACATTAATAACACGTCATGGAAGCAAGAAACTAAGTAAGTACGTTTTTATATTTGTAGAGCACTTTTCCAGACCAGGGTCACAAAGCGCTTAAACAATCAAAACAAAACTCAATAAAATATATACTTAAAAGGTCAAGAAAACACAGAGACTAACACAGGAAACTAACTATTAAGTAACAAACACAAATAAAGAATTCTGTATTATTGCTAATTTTACTATTAATGACTCATTTTTTCACCAATTTGTCTGTACCTATCTAAAGGTATTTTGGTTTGGACCTAATAGTTCACCAAGGTATGAACATATGTTTACATTTACTTGTACATTATTTATTTTACACTAACTAGAAAGTGTGTTTCTCCATCAACCTGTTCATTTACCCCAAATTAAACTCTATTTATCAACCTTAAATTACTACTCCACATGTATTTTCCTATTGCAGGTCGCGGTAGCATTAGGGGGAACTCACTCGCACAACACACTACGCAAGAGGAGGAACTACTTATACTATGAAGGAAAGTAAAGTATTTGTCAACCTCTTTTGAACATTTAAATCCATTAATCTGTTTTTCAGATATTTTGTTTAGAAGCAGACGAACAAACCTGACGATCACAATCTTCTTAAAGTGGAATAAAATTCAATTCAATTCAATTCAATTCAATTTTATTTAAAGTGTCTTATCATAACAAAGTTATCTCAAGACACTATACAGTTGAAATAATACTACAGTTGATTAAGGAAAAATAGATCCCAGCAATTCAACAAAGAGCAAGAAACAAAACACTGTACAGTGAGCAATGGCGAGGAAAAACTTCCTTTTAGAAGGCAGAAACCTCGAGCGGAACCAGACTCATTGTTGACGGCCTGCCGCTTTGACCGGCTGGGAGGAAGGAAATGTTCAATACTTTTAAATAGTTCTAATAATATTAAAACTATAATGACAAAAATAGAAATAATCCATGTTCAGTTAATCGTGTAAGAAATAGTCAATTAAGTTTCTTGGATATCAATGGTCACCAGATTGAAGTTTTTGACTCAGGCAGATGCACTTTCGAGGAAACAGATGGTCTTGAAAAAAAGACACAAGCTCAGTGACGGACAAAACATATATCTGCTTGTGTTAGCTGCTCCACTGATCCGTCTTTTTTATTATGCGTCGACCAGCCAGCTGCCGCACGATGAGTATATAAGAATTGTTTTTCTTTACGTGAATCATAAATCACTTTTCTTGTCAGAATGCTTAAATAGACAAAAGCTTTTTTTTTGTTAGTGTCACAAATAGCAACCGTGAGTTTATTATGATCAAGGTTGTTTCACGTCTTTGAATGACTCGAACATTCATCACCAGAGAGAATCACCGGATAGAAATGGTTTGAAAGCAGAAATCCTTGCAGGAAAATTCAACGCAGCATGAAATGTAAGATGTAAAATGAATGTAATGCTGCATCTTACTCAAAGCAGGATTCCTTTTCTCGTGCTAATTCAAGCAGAATGTATTCTGTATAAGATTATTGCTGACTGAAATAGATCTTCACCTGTAGCCTGCTGTAGTTAGCCCTAGCAAAATGGTACTTCCCTGTGTACAATAGCATTTGTCTTTCTTGAAACCGTTAGTAACACTACACAAACAAAGGAAAAATCAAAGGGGTTTAATCTACTTTTATCAACATCTAACTATTAATAACTTTTATCTTGTAAGGATAGATCTAAGCTAGTCAAGGTTTGTCACCGTGTGTCATCAATCCCATAATTCTCCAACTCCAAGGGACTCATTGGATAAACAAAGCAGGAAAGGATTACAGCCGGCTGGAGGAGGAGTGAAGCCATTATTACGTCATAATGGAATCCGCTCTTGTAACCTCTCGTTCGCCCAGATTTCAGAGAGACTTTATAAAGTTATACGAAAACATGGTCATGATGAAGGAGAGTTTGGCAATTTATGTGAAAACAACATTTTCTAATGTCAACATTTCAATGAAAAGAGAATTTTGTACAAACACATACTGATGAGACTCAAGACACATTTAAATGAACACATTAGTTGAACTTTAACATTAGATACATGGTGTAAATAAAACTAACTGTCCATGTTTTCTGTTTTGACAACTCAGATAAAAAAAGTAAAAAAAATCTTAACAATATAATATCATATAAAAAGTACACATTAACCTTTCCTATTGACAAAATAGGAAAATGCCAGTGAAACAAATCAATGGAATCCGCTCTTGTAACCTCTCGTTCGCCCAGATTTCAGAGGGACTTTATAAAGTAATAAGTTCAAATCATGGTCATTTAAATGAACACATTCGTTGAACTTTAACATTAGATACATAGTGTGAATAAAACTAACTGTCTATGTTTTCTGTTTTGACAACACAGATAAAAAAAAAAATAATAATAATCTAAACAATATAATATAAAAAGTACACATCTAACTTTCCTATTGACAAAATAGGAAAAAAAAAAATACATTTCATAAGCAACCAGTTACTCATTGATTATACTATATAAATCTAAATAAATGTTTATTATTTATTCACGTTTTTTTATGCCCTATGTGGCTCATTGGTTGTCAGTACATTGTATAAAGAAGCAATAAAAAAATTGATGTTTTACTCGACTTTCACTTGAGTAGAACTTATACAATAACTTACACAATAGTTAAACTTAAATTACATTTATTCTTGTTAAAATGAAGGTTTTGGCTTTAGCCAGTGCACTTTTCCAGCTTAAGACAAGGTTGTTAAATCCTTGAAAGAAAATACATAATGTATATATTAATCCTTATTGTGGGTGAATTGTTTTTTTTAAAAATACTTTTAATAAGACATGCTTGAGTTGCATTCAGAGAACACTAAGTAGTTCACATTATTTAATCCTCACGCGTGTTTCCACGGTGACGGTCTTCTGGTTTTGACAGTTAAAAAATATATATAATGTAAGCGTGTGAGTGTTTCTTCTTCTCTGTATTCACAAAGGATGACTAATTCCACTTTCTTTATCTTGTCGTTTTAATGCTTCTTTTTTTTTAACACGACTGGAAAATGCAAAGTTTATTTTTACAAAATGTTTAGTCATTTTCCAGTTTCATAAATGACACACACAAAACAAACAACAAACAACATCAACAGAAAACAACAAGGCGCTTGCATCAGTCTAGTTCACCCAAAAATAAACCCGTAAACTAGTGGTTGAAGGAAACCAACCCTTAGACAAACGCAACATACACTCACACATGAGTTCACATCCTTTTTGCACAAGTCCAATGTTCAAGAATTAAAAAAAAATACAAAAGAAAAGCAAAAGTAATAGAGAAAGAAAGTCAGAGCATCTCCATTTTTCTTCTTTTCAATAGATAAAGTTTACGTTCCCTCCATCCATCCCATCTATGGTTCCCAAAAGTTGGGCAAAGTCTTTAAGTTTTCCACTTATTTATATGTATGTATGTCACTTATGTATGTATGTCAGCTTTTCCAGGCCAATGCAATTCAGTATCACCTCCACATTCCGGGCAGTATGGACTGTTTTGGCAAAGAGCAACAGCCCTCCTTGCCTGAAGCAACTCCAGTAGACGGATTTTCTTTTGCACGATTTTAAAACGTCCTTGGTAGATTTCAAGCAGACATTACTGAGCATATCTTTCCGAAATATCTGAATTTTCAATTTCATTCCTACAGACAATGTGTTGCTTTTTCTTCGAGGAACCTGGGACAGATTTCTGGGATATTACCTGATACGTGACAAAGTTTTTTCCGGAGTAATATACGTCCCCTGAGCCATGTGTATTGTTGCAATTTGTCCATCATAATTATTTTCTGTTTCTGATCCATTCGGACTCATTGATATCTTCTTTTAAATCTGCTCTTCATCGATTTAATTTATCTAGAGTTGATTCGCTGCTGTTGTCTAATTAAAATATTACAATACTTGGATATAAACTATTTCTTACGCAAGTTCCTTATTGGTAGTTGTTCAACAGTAGATAATGGATACTGCGATTTACTGTGTCTTGATACGATACAGCATCGGATCGGTACATATTTAAATACATCAGCTGATCAAATGAGAGTAAAATTACATTTGAAAAGAAAAAAAAACTTAAATGGGCCAAACACAGTTGCTAAGATGTAATTAGCCGGATGTATTTATTTTATTGTTCAGCCACATAAGTGCTAAAACTTCTTATAAAACCATATTTCTCAGCCAATTACAAAGCCTTTTATTGCTCTGAACAAAGAGCTTTCAACTACAATGTGCAATTATCTCCTCTGGAAAATTAGCTAAAGTATCGGAACTGTTTCTTTGATTGCTTCTTCTGACTTATAAGTTATAATTGTAGAAAAAGAAACGCATTAATACCTGTAGATTTTCTTGGTAAAGGCCAACCACAAAGGATTGCACCCAAAGACCTTAAAAGGGATAAAACCTTGCGTCATCATTGATCAAAGGAAAACTGTCAATCAAGAAAAATATTGAGTGTCTTAAGGTTTTTCTTTGGCTTGAGCTCATTGTTCTCCTAAGGAGGCACTTAAGAATGGTTCCGGGAAACACTTGTATCTTAGCCTGAGCCTATTATTAAAGGCTTTCTTAACGCTTTAAAAACCATTGAATCTTGGAAAACCTGGTCGTTGTTGATACTAAACTTGTCTTCTTGTCTGGTCTTGGACTGGTATCTTATGATTGTTCTTTGTTCATTAATTCATCTTTCAACACCTCTTTTGCAAATTTTACACATGGAGTTGCATTGCCCTTGTTTTCAACAGTTGCAGAGTATGGTTCTACCTGGTTTTCTGCCTGAAAACACAGATTTTCGGACAGGATTACCCGGGGGACCTCGGTGTTCCGTAAATTACCCCCCCTCCTCTGTTTTATTTTAAGTGCATTCACACAGCATAAGTGAAGTCTTTTAAATAGTCATTTTTACTGACATTACCTAGAGATACAGATGTAAGAAGGAGTGCAATTACTGAAAGAGAAGGTAAGTGTAACCAAGCGTTCTTCGTGTAGAGAAAATAAAGTGGACAACCATTTATTTTCTTTCGACTCTCAACCGCGAGAGCGCTGCCCTGCACATAAATTTGCCCCAACATTATTTTTACAGAAGAGACAGAGTCCGTTACAGTAGTGTAACCGAGTGTATTCGTGCGGGAAACGAAGAGGCTGGAACTTGGTTTGTAGTCTTCTTTACTTTCATCATGTGGAACACACCCTCAACAACAACAAACTCGATCTACTTCCTTTTCAACCCCTTCAAAATAAAACATTGAAAAAATTGGAAGTAAATATGAACACTGGCCTAGAAGTCGCTCTAGTAGAAGAACTCACATTTCTCTGATCCTTAAAACTCTTCACTGTCTTCCAGTTTCTTTCAGGATCAACTTTAAAATTCTGGTTCTTACTTTCAGATCTATTCATGGTCAGGCTCCTCCTTACATCACTGATCTGATCCAGACTTACACCCCAGCTCGGGCTCTGAGGTCTGTGGATCAGAATCTACTTATGGTTCCACGCACACGGCTCAGGACCAGAGGAGAGAAATATTTTCAGGCTGTTGCTCCTAAGCTTTGGAACGATCTTCTTCTCTCTTTGCGCTTGATGGATCTACTGACTCCTTTCAGAAACATCTTAAGACGTTTCTATTTGTTCAGGCTTTCCCTTGAATTTCTCGAACTCCTGTGTTGTTCTCAGTATTATCTTGATCTTTAAAGTATGTACTTTTTTGAGTATTGTTTTGATTGTTTAAGCGCTTTGTGACCCTGGTCTCGAAAAGTGCTATATAAATAAATATTACTTACTTACTTACTTACTTATATATGCGGCATTCAGAATTACAAACACAGACTTTCGGATTCACACAGGATTAGTTTTATCACCCGACGTCTGTGTTTTGTGAATTTCAGATGGTAATTTACGGCGGAATTATTACATGACAAATCACAGACATGGCGCATTCGCACGGTATTAAAATTCAGACATTCTCCGTAATTATTACAAATTACAAGAGGTCCCCAGGTAGTACTTATCCCGTGCGAATCGGAAATAAGTTGTGATGTCGCATGACATCGTTGCGAAGCTACATATAAGTGTGACATTTGAAACTACCTCAGGTGTTTTCAACCAAATCCTTCATTGGTGATGTTATTTCACCACTAAAACTGCTACTGACAGTAAACAAGGAAGCAAAAAAAATCTAGTGAACTATTTATTTTTCTCAAAACAAATCACCGATGACGCCGAGAGATCGTTTCACTCTGGCAAAGACAAGACAACCCAACATCTGAAGACAGAGAAAAGAATCACATGACATTTGGCAACATCGGCTAATGAACCACCGGGAAAAAATCAAAATCTTAAGAAGAGAGAGAGAGAGAGAGAGAGAGAGAGAGCTGGGTGCTGTGAGAAAAATAATAATCTGTCACATACTTCTTCCTCTGTTCTGCCGCCACAACTCACCTCTCATTAGTTTGTTTCCTAGTGTTACGTTCAGTGCATTAAGGCGGCTTCGAGATGTCAAATGTGTGTGTGAAGTTCTTTTGTTTGCTTGGCATCCTCCGGGAAATCATTTTGTCCTCAGCGAAATAACAATGTTATTCTCAAAACTCTCCGAGCACCAGGAGGAAAAGCAAAACAGACGTGGCCAGAGCTAATTGTGAAGATCTTTAAATAGGATTTACGTCATGGTTTTCGGGATCCAAAAGAAAACGTGTTGTCAACATATTTGATGTGTAAAGACTTGTTAAAAGAATTGTTGTTAGCTGTTAGCGAGCTTAGTCACGGGACTATTTTGCACACACCTCCCCCTCTTTTCCCCCCCGCTGAGCTCATTGTTTCTGTTCACACGTTAATTACACTGTAACTGCATGCTTCTGGTAAACTGGACTGTTTGAGAGACAATACACAAAATATACTTTTAGAAAAAACGTTGTACTTATATAAGAATAGAATCACTAATTGCGAATAGAGCAACAATAATCTCATTCTGGAGACCATCAACCAATCAGGAATGAGCATTAACATTAGGAAAGAACTAGCAAATAAAGTGTTGATTTAAGTGTGTGTTGTTGTGATGTTAGACAACACTGAATAGAGTCCATCTGTACGAAACTATATTTTTATTTAAATATTGACATTAGAAAATCATCTTAAGCTCCGCCCACTAAAAACACTTCTGGAAATTAAATCGTTTTTTTTGTTTACCATAACCACACCCACTCTGCTGTGATTGGTCAAACACGGAGGTTTGTCACCGTGTGCCATCAATCCCGGATGTCTCCAGCTCTAAGGGACCCGTTGTATAAACAAATCGGGTGTGATCACATCTGGCTGGAGGAGGAGTGAAGCCATTATTTCGTTATAATGGACTCTCGTAACCTTTCGTTCGCCCAGATTTCGGAGCAACTTTATAAAGAGTTGAAAACATGGTCATGATGAGGAACTTACTGCATCTTGGAGAGAAAGACTTCAGCATTTTAAATTAGCTGAACTAGTTAAACAAGATAAACTAACCAGGAAAACTTTTATTAATGTTCTACCACTTATTCTTCTATTGCGGATGGCTTGAGCTTATCCCAGCTTACTAGGGCAAGAGACAAAGGACATGATAAACATGTCACCACCCTTTTTTTGCTGCAGATTCTTTCTTGATATAGTTTTTTATTAGGTCAAAGTGGTTTATAAAGTTAAGACCCATTCAAGTAAAGCTGATCAAATAATCCATTTTTATTCCATATATTTTAATATACCCCAGACGGAGCTCCAGGTCTCTTCGCACTCTATCAGTAGTTCCAACTTATTTTACAACTCAGTTTATCTCCCTGTCACTGTTCCCAAGTCAATTCATTCTTGAATTTGTTTGAGCCGTACACTCGGAGAATCTCCCCGATCCCGGGGTGAAAATGGCTCGCCTCGGAGAGATATCTTAACAGCCTCCCAAGGATGCATAAAGAAATCAGCTGACAGATTTATCTACCTCGATAAATTGTGTCTGGTTTTTATTTGTCCCTCGCTTTTATGTGCCTATTTGAAGACTGTAATTGGACCAGTAAACAAGGAGACATTTTAAATACCTGGTCTTCACTATGAAGACGTTCCACTGTTACTTATAAAGTGTTTTAAAACTCAAGCATTAGGATTATTCATTAAGAGAATAAACAGAACGATGAACGCAGTGTTTACAGTCGATTAAACAAATACATATAGTTGTTAATGTAGTTTATTGCCAAGACTAGTTCTGTTTCTTTATTTCATTTGTCTTTCTCATAGCTCTGAAGAAACTTATAATTCAATGAATGTTGGACACAGATCCGACTATTTAATTGTGGTGTTATTCTGCCCAGTTACTATAGAGACATATATCCTACGTGTCCAGTTTTTTAAAATAAAATAATAATAATAATAATAATAATATAATAAACAATGAAAATAATAGTAATGAAACTCAAAAAATGCTGTTCGTGATACTCATTTTTAAAAGTATTGATACCATTTTGTTGTTATTGTCTCTTTTATTTATTTGTACTACCTCAGACCTGAAACTTTTTAACATAGTTTATTCTGTTTATGATGAATATTTAACGTGTGATTCTATTTATTGTTACATGTGGTACGACATGATTTATGCATTTTCCGTGGTAATACAAATGTCTCTTTTAATTTATGTTTTTAATATTAGTCACGACCTAAAGTTTAAAAACAATCGGTTTAGTAGGAATGTAGATTGACAGGTAAAGAAAATCTGGAAATTATTGTATTTTTTTTATTTAAAAGAATGTTTCAAATAAATTACAGTCATCGTGTCACCTGCAGTTAAGGTGGTAAAAGTAAAAGGATCGAACCTCAAAAAGTATTGATACTAAAAATGTAGTATTCGGATACAATACTAATTTTAACACTATAGATACCATTGAATCATTATTGTTTATTCTTTGTTGTTTTTTTTTGTACTACCTTAGACCTGAAGCTTGTAATCACAGTTTCAATTTGTTTTTGCACAACTTAAAAAAATAAATAAATAAGTAATATGTGGTTATGTTAATTGTTACATTGTGGTATTTTTCTTGTTTATCAAAATATTTCTTTTAAATTTGGGGGCCTATTTTCACAGTTTTTGGCCACTGAAAAATACTGTCATTTGGGTCACTACACAAAAGTTAAAAAACCTTGAGGTGTACTTAGGAATGGGGATTGACTGGTAAATACAGAGCTGAGCCAAAAGGCAGAAAAGTAATAGATTTGTTTGAAAAAAAAAAAAGTATAGTGTCAGTTAGCTTTGTCAAAAAAACTTAAAAGTATCAATGCTAAAAAGTATCAAACCATTATCTATAAATAGTTATTATAAAAAATGTAGAACGATATATAAAAATAGTATTTTTTAATTTTATCTATTTTAAATTTGGGCATATTTTTCTTATCCTTGTGGTGTTGAAAGTTATATTGTGTCGTCAAGAGTGTGTGTGTGGAGTGTCAAGATGAAAATGTCTGTATCATCACAACCCTACTTTTTTTTTAAAGTTACTTCAGTTGCATGTTTTCTGGTGGAAAATCCTGATCTTGCCATCCATCTGAGGGAAGTCATCAGTGAGTGATTTAACGCTCGAGCGTACATGTCAGGACAGTTCGGTCAGGGATGCATCAAAGACGACGAGAACATGTAGATTTTAATGAGAAGCCTCCCGAGTATCGGCGCCGACAGATGCCTGGCAAAGCGCTGAAGAAAGCAAACATATTAACCGCCGTCTCTTGTGATGGTCTAATGTGTTAAATGATCACAAGTAAATTAAGCAGTTTTCAGTCCTGGCACAATGACTACACGCTCTGATTTTGAAGTGTTTTTGTCTTTCAACGCATACTCATGAATGATAGGAGCGTTGAGAACGAATTCCTTCTTCTGTCTGACACTATAAAATGTTTTAATTATACTAATGATTTCCATTTAACGAGTCTTTTTGTAACTTTTTTTTTTCTCATTGTAGCCACATTAGTGGGCAATGACATGTGAAGGAAGTAAAGTTTCACTGTCTGTCCTATTCTGAGGGTAAATATGGGGGCAAAAATCTACATAAATTACATTAAATATTTTTTATTTGTATCGATTGTCATTAATCCCAACAGCCAACTTGACGTATAATTCTGATTGGAACATCAGGATGTGAATTTATTCATCTGATTCTATTAATACCCAGCCAGGACTCCATGAATCCTGAATTCTGACAATTGTTTTATCGGCACGGTGATTAAAGGGGGAGATTTAAATTAAAAAAAACGAAAAAATAATAAATAACAGAAGACAAACTTCAGATTCAGAGTTAAAAGTACGTGAGTAAAAAGTAGAAAGAGCTTGTAAAGTGCTATCAATGGATGACTGGCTGTAAGGAAACTTTTAAAAGGTTTTGTTTTTGGTTGTGATGACCTCAGCTTTGGAGCTCATGGTTCCAGATTGCTTCTCTTAAACTGTCTGCAACCACAAATATGAAATAAAAACTAAAACATCCTTTCTAAATCAGAGAAGAAAAAAAAAGCATTGACGCAAAAAACGCAACGAACCATATTTAAAAAGTAAAAGTGGAGAAGAAAACAAAAGTTTCAAATACAGTGAAGTCAATTTGAATCCCTATCTTAATATTTATTTATAGTATTTAAGAAGACCAAAAATGACCGCCTTTGACTGATCGGTGTCTTGACTAAGATGCTTTTTGTTATTTGGCTTAATTCAACTGCTAAGACCAAAAAGGTCTGAAAAAGGTTGTGCGCTAACTAAGCTCTTATTACCAGACAACAGCCTGAAAAAGGTTATATTTATTCTTCTCATTCCAGGCGAAGGTTTTGAGCTCACTACGCACTCGGTAGATAAAACGTCAAATCAGTTACATCCTTTTAAAAGTCGCAAATTGGCCCACATTTTTGGCTTCTTTCAACTTCCTTGCCCACTAGCACCCCTTTGGGTCGACGGAAACATATTTAAGTTACAATAAATATTTTTGCCCGGTTTTCTAGCTAATCCTTAGGCAACGCCGGGTACTTCAGCTACTAATATATATAAACATACATACAAGAGAAGTGACGTTGACGTCCACCCAAGGGCTCGCTAATAGCTTAGCATGATCCCTGCTGTCTCTGATTTAGTGAGTTATAGAAACAAATGTCAGAATGAATCAGTAAAGTCGGAAGATTCCAGGGGGTACGGTTGTTCCTCGTGGCCTTCTTGAAAAGAAAAAAAAAAACTTGTGAGTCATGAACTGGTGAGGCTGATATTATTCCATCAACACACTGGTGCCTTCGAGCGCTCGATACAAGTGTATTCTCTGCTTCAATTCCTTTAATAACTCTGTTTTTTTTAAATAAAACTAATGTATTTTATCAGTTAGTAACACGTTCAAACATTTTCCCAGGCTGTGTTTTTAATAAGTAAGAAGACTTTAAATGAGATGGAAAACGATCCAGTAGCAAATATTGACTATTTAAAAAGAGTAAAAAGGGGACAAAGGGTGGATTTTTTATCCATATCCATATGAAAAAAGGTTTATCCAAACCAATAAAAACACAGCCTGAGGCAACATCACAGCTTTCCTGAAAATTATGGAAAATAACTCCAGATGAAAGTTTCTCCGCGGACCGTCATCGTTCTGCCGCCGTTAAACTTTTTCAGCAGATTTTTTTTTGCATACTTGTCAAGCACAGATGTGGAAATCGACACAGCGTCCATGACAAACTTCCGGAGAAGAGAAGGAAGAAAGAACGAGTGTGTGCTCGGCATCTTAGTCACAGTTGGAAAAAAGGGCCTTTTGTATTTTTTTTAAAGCACTTCACTGGCTGTTGACTTATTTGGATTGGCTCAGGAAAGATCATCCAAAACTGACTCTGAAAAGTGGAAAAGGCTCGAGATTGGAGACGGAATGGAGCCTTTTATTTTTGGTTTGGATTGTTAGAGGTATGAGCTCCACTGGAAGTATCAGGGGAAAGACCAGGATGTGTTGAAAGAGGACAAGAAAGAAAGATACTATAGATAAAGGAGTAGAAACGGGTATTGCCGAATGACAATGAGATCCATTTTTTAAGAAGATATTTGCACCAAAGGACAAAAAACGAATTCTCACAGTTTTCTCCCAACTTTGACCGATGAGGTCGTCATTTCGGTCGTGTTCTAAACAAATTGCAACTTCTCTAAAAAAAAAAATGTGTTGAAACTAGTATGAATTACACTTTTAACTTTGAGCGCCGATAGCAATTAGCGACTCAGAACAAGAAGCACTGAACGGAGGATTATCCAAGTGCCAATAATGTGGCTTCGGAGTGGGACCGCTCACGTTCTGAGACTTATTAAGGCTGACAAGATTGATTTGGTTCAGCAAACCTGCTGTGGTCAGCAGGGGAATCAAAGGCTCCGAATACCTAAACTGCCCAGATTTCTCTGTTGGCCTGTTATCCTAAATGTTTGGATCAAAGCCCAACGTTACGAAAACCATCGACGTCGACATCTGAGACTTCTGTGGCCGAAAAAAGAATGATTAAAAGCCAGATGGGTTTCCTTACACATAATGGATGATGTGACAATCGACAGATTTGGTGAATTCTTTCAATTTATTGCATAGAAGGAATCAGCAAATTTAAAATTGAAGATTTTAAAATGTAGGATTCTATCACTTTCTTGAAGTATTGATGACGGAAAAGATAACTTAAGCGTAAGCATTAATTCTTAATCAATAAAGTTAAACTAAGTGTGTGTTAAATAGATGTTGGACTCTATTGTAGAGTCCGTCTGTTTTTACAAAACTCTTTTCATTGAAATATTAATATTAGAAAATGAACTTAAGCCCCGCCCACTCAAAACACTCTGTTTACCATAACCACACCCACTCTGTCGTGATTGGTCAAATATCAATATTTGTCACCGTATGTCATTAATCCCGGAAGTCTCCACCTCCAAGGGACTCGTTGTATAAACAAAGCGAGGCATACAGCTGGTTGGAGACGGAGTGTAGCCATTATTATGTCATAAGGGACTCCGCTCTCGTAACCTCTCGTTCGCCCAGATGTAAGACAAACTTTACAAAGTTCAAAACATGGGGATGATGCGGGACTAACTGCATCTTGGAGAGGAAGATTTGAAACATGTCAGGAGAGCTGGGTTTTCTCAGGAGTTGACCTTTAAGTGTAAATGTTGTGTAAGCGAGTTACATAAGGTCACAAGCACCTGCTGTCCTATTAGAAGTGCAAACAAAAAACATTACTCACACTGTTTTGCAATAAAAAAGAGTTAAAATATTAAACACAGACTCAGATCATACCTAAAATCACAAACACAGTGTTTTTTTCTCCTAATTTTAGTTCAAATACAAATTCAGGCTGTAATAGTTATTGGGCCAAAAAAGAAATCAATCATCGAGGTCAGAGAGACTTTCATTGGATGAACCACCAACCAGATGAAAACAAATTAAAATTTTAGTAGAAAACACAATTACAGGTTTTACATACAATTTGGAGAGTCAGTCAGAAATAATGACATCTTATGCCACATTTTGAAATGTATCTACACTATAGTAATTAAGATGATAAAGAAGATAAACATACATACAAGAAAAGTGACATTGACGCACATCCACAGGCTCGCTAATAGCTTAGCATGATCCCTGCTGTCTCTGTTTTAGTGAGTCGTAGAAACAAATGTCCGAATGAATCAGTAAAGTCAGAAGATTCCACAGGGTACGGTTGTTCCTCGTGGCCTTCTTGACATGAAACTTTGTGTGACTCATGAACTGATGAGGCTGATATTATTCAATCAACACACTGGTGCCTTCGAGCGCTCGATACAAGTGTATTCTCTGCTTCGATTCCTCTAATAACTCTGTAACTTTTATTAAAATATAAAGTCTTTCCTTCAGTACATACATCACACTTCTTGGTAACATGTAAAAACATTTGTACATTGTACATACTCATTGAATGCTACATCAGATTCTTGTATTTTAAATGTACTGTTTTCATATCTACTTACGTTTTCTGTTTTGAGTCTCATTATACCTGTTTATGGAAGTTCTTTGACTCAAACTGCTCATTTTCTTCATTGAGAAAAAACTCTAAACTTAGGAAAATTATGTCACAACACGATCTGGAGCTAGTAATCCAACGTTTTTGTCTCTTCTCGTTTTAAACTATTGTAACAGTTACAGTTTATTTTTGTGTCTAAACAAGAAGGATCCGTCTCGCCTGCAGTTGATACAAAACTCTGCAGCCAGAATTCTGAGCCGCTCTAGTAGAAGAACTCACATTTTTCCGATCCTTAAAACTCTGCATTGGCTGCCAGTTTCTTTCAGGATCAACTTTAAAATTCTGGTTCTTACTTTCAGATCTATTCATGGTCAGACCTTCCATCAGTGATCTGATCCAGACTTACACCCCAGCTCGGGCTCTGAGGTCTGTGGATCAGAATCTACTGATGGTTCCTGAACACGGTTCAGGACCAGAGGAGAGAAATCCTTTCAGACTGTTGCTCCTAAGCTTTGGAACGATCTTCCTCTGGGTTTGATGATCTACTGAATCCTTCAAGAAACATCTTAAGACATTCTTATTTGAGCTTTTCCCTGATTTTCTGAGACTCCTGTTTTTGTCTTATTTGTCTTGTTATTTTAAAGTATATATTTTAAATGTGTATTGTGTTTGATTGTTAAAGCGCTTTTTGACCCTGGTCTAGAGAGGCACTCTAGTAAACATAATTACTTACTACTTACTTACTTACTTACATTGAAGGTTATGTGAGAAACTCATGTTGTTTCATTGCTGTGTACTTTAGGGCCACTTCACATTCCTGACAAATGGAATGCACTTTATTTTCTTTCTCCTCTTCATGTCTTGACATTTACTAGAAAAAATTGCTTGGTCTGATGCTGAATCTTTTATTCACTGTAAAAAACGTACTAACTTACATTGAAGGTTATGTGAGGAATTAATGTTCTGTTCACTGTCAGTCAGTGTTCTGTACTTCGAGTTGAGGATAAAAGTCTTTGATGCTTCTACGAATACGATTCATTCAAAATGTATTGAACACATTGAAAATCCAGCTCGTGAACAAAGGTGTCATCTTATTTCACTGGCAAATAAAAGAGAAAAGATAATTAAAAAACTCACCAGCGAGAGAAACATTGAAAGAAAAAAGTGCCAATTGTGAGAAAACTCAGAGATTTAATCTAGACTGGAGGGTGATTGGAAAAAAGAGTGAAATTTGAATTTTAAGTGAAGAATAGCGATTAAACGCTACATCAGATTTCTAATTTTCAGTTTTATTATCCCATTTTTTTTGCTGTTTTATGTTTGTTTTTGATTGGATATTTTTCATTGACAATTGTGTTGTGTCATGTTGTGTTCAGTGTCAGTCAAGTTGTGTATAAAAGTTTAATATTGTTGCAACAAATGAAACCCCATTTCAATGTATTGAACACAGCAGCGAAAAGATCATTAAAAACTGGCCAGTTAGACAAATATGGAAAGTAAGAAGTGCCGATGTAATCTTGGCAGCCTCACGACATCCAAGAGAGAGTGACTCACACCAACGGAGAGACTGATGTCCTGGATAAATATCTTTTAGCCCCGGTGGGAGAGTGTCGTCTCGCTCGTCTCATGTCTCCGAGTGTCTTGGCCCTGGAGGTCAGCTTCTCATTTTACGCCGCCAAAAATCTATTACCGAACTTATCTCTCCCTATGAAACCCGCGAGGGGAAGAGAGGCCTTTTCGTTAATTGTTTTTTTTCTTTTTCCTCCTCCCTCGCCTGACGGACCGGTCTTGTTGTCAGTGAACCCGGTCTGGCTGATGGGCCTGTTGGTGACGGGGGCGTTTCAAGCCCAACTTCATGAAGTGATCCCATTATATTCGTTTACAGCGAAGACGGAATGATAAAGACGCGACTGTGAGACAATTATTTTCTTTACCATTCTCAGTGTCAGTGCCTCGTTTTCTACTCATGTCGACTGAGAGTTGGGATTATTTTCACAGTAATCAGTTCATTTTTAGAGGTAGAGACAAAAATATTTGTTCATTTTAATGTAGCGACTGGAGCTCAGTCGTCTTTGTCTTCATCATTGTCCAAAAAGACACGAGCAGTATTGAGTTATTTAGATATTTTTAAAGTTCAATTAATGTGTTGATTTGCATGTGTGTTGTTGTGATGTGTGACTCTATTGTATCATAAGTGTGTGTTTGTGAAATATTGACATTAGTAAATGATCTTAAGCTCCACCCACTGAAAACACTTTCTTGTTCTGGAGATGAAATCTTGTTGACCATACCCAGAACCACTCTGCTGTGATTGGTAAAGCATGAAGGTTTGTCACCCCACGTCATACATTTTGGAAGTCTCCAGCTCCGAGGGACTCGTTGTATTAACAAAGCAGGTGTGATTACAGCTGGCTGGAGGAGGAGTGAAGCCTTTATCACGTCATAATGGACTCTTGTAACCTCTCGTTCGCCCAGATTTCAGAGCAAATTTATAAAGTAATAAATTCATAACATGGTCATGATGAGGAACTTACTGCTACTTGAAAAAGAAGACTTCAACATTTGAAACATGTGAGTCAGGAGAGTTGGAGTTTATCATTAGTTGAACTTTAGGTGTCTTTTTGGACGAAGACGAAGACAACTGAGCTCCAGTCGCTACATTAAAATGAACAAACATTTTTGTCTATAACTCTAAAAAGAACAGATTACTGTGAAAATAATCCCAACTCTTAGTCGACATGAGGGTGAGTAGAAAATGAGTGAAGTTTGAATTTTTAACAATAGCGATTGAATGCAACATCAGATACTAGTTCAAATTTCCTGTCTTTATATCTACTTGTTTTCCCTGTTTTGTGTTTCAAAATACCTGCTTTCGATGTTCTTTGACTCACACTGTATATTTTCTTCAATTAGAGTAGTTTGAGTAATTCATGTTGTGTTCAATGTCAGTCAGTGTTGTGTACTTCACGGCCACTTCAAATACCTGACAAATGGAATGCACTTTATTTTCTCTCTCCTCTTTGTGTCTTGACATTTGCTCGACTTCTGTAAACTCTTAAAAAAAGTTTCTTGGTCTAATGTTGAATCTTTTATTCACTGTAAAAAAAAATAACATTAGGAACATTATAAACTTCTCACTTCTTCTGTTTGCCAGTTTCTGCTCTGACTTCACACTCTTACAGAACCTTTTGAAGAAACACCAGTAGAAAAACTTTAGGTCTGCTGCCTTAAAAATCAATTTGGCTCCTTTTGAACGTCTCAGACAGAGAAGATTGATACAATTTGTGCTGCTTTTTAAACCTTTTTACAGATTCTCTCCTTTAAAAAATGGACATAAAAAGGAAAATAGATTCTTATGGCGAAACAAGACTAGAAATGTTTTTTTTTAATAAAAAAATACCTGTTTCATTTAAAAAATTGAATTGAATTGAATTGAAAAAAAAAAAAAAATTACAATTTGTGTTTGTCTTTGTTTTTAACTGGTCATTATATTTTGGTTATTGTTGCTGTTGTTTTTATTTAATAGTTCTTAACGTTTTCAAAAATAATTTATTTTTAATAATCAGATTTTCTTCACATTTTTTCTTGTATATTCCACAGAGAAAAACTACATCTCGAGTGATAAATAGTCTTGTTTTAACAGGATTAAAAGTAACGAACGACTCATTCTACAAATCGCTTCATAACAATCTTCACAATCATCGCCCACCACTTATATAATTAGATCATGAATTAAATAGAGCTTTCAGCTCATAAAGGGATTAAAAAAAAAAAACTTTATTAAGTCACTGTGTAGTATTTCACTTTGTATCGATCCTTCATTCTCCTCAGTACATACCACAGTATCTAAGGTCCTTTACATTTTTATCACTCCGGCGAATAATCTTCAGAGAGAAGAACCTCCGAGCTCTCTCACGGGTTCAGTCCGAAGACGCCAATGGATGGTAAAATATTTGATTTACTTTAATTCTGTTTGAAAAGCAATTTAATACATTAAAAATTATGTATAGACTTTTCCAGACCAGGGTCACAAAGTGCTTAAACAATCAAAACAATATTCAATAAAGTATATCATTTAAAGGTCAAGATAAAACTGATAACACAACAGGAGTTCAAGAAAATTGAGGAAAAGCCTGAACAAATAAAAACGTCTTAAGATTTTTCTTAAAGGATTCAGTAGATCATCAAGCGTAAAGAGAGAGAAGATCGTTCCAAAGCTTAGGAGCAACAGTCTGGAAGGATTTCTCTCCTCTGGTCCTGAACCGTGTTCAGGAACCATCAGTAGATTCTGATCCACAGACCTCAGAGCCCGAGCTGGGGTGTAAGTCTGGATCAGATCACTGATGGAAGGTCTGACCATGAATAGATCTGAAAGTAAGAACCAGAATTTTAAAGTTGATCCTGAAAGAAACTGGCAGCCAGTGAAGAGTTTTAAGGATCGGAGAAATGTGAGTTCTTCTACTAGAGCGGGTCAGAATTCTCGCTGCAGAGTTTAGTATCAACTGCAGGTGAGACAGATCATTCTTGTTAAGATACAAAAATAAACTGTTACAATAGTGTAAACGACACAAACACATGGATTACAAGCTCCAGATCATGTTGTGACAACATTTTCCTAAATTTAGAGATTTTTCTCAGTTGAAACAGTTTCTGGTCAGTTTCCTGCAGTGTTGAACAAGAGACATGTCTTTGTCCAATACAACACCCAGGTTTCTCAGCCTCAGTTTGACAGACTGACCTAAGTCACCCAAGTACTGACTCAACCCTGGAATCTTATCATCAACAATCACCAGAGTTTCAGTTTTGTCCACATTTAGCTGCAAAGGGTTTTTACTCATTGTTTGATTTCTATCAAACAATTGACTAAGTTCAGCCTCCAGGGCTCAGTTGGATCAAAAGAGCAGCAGAGCTGGATGTCATCAGCAAAAATGTGATAAGAAACATCAGGAAATCTCTTAATGATTTTACCGAGGGGAATCAAGTACAGCAAAAACAATAAAGGACCCAGAACAGAACCTTGAGCAACTGCACACAACAGATCTGCCGATACAGACTTCATTTGATTGGCAGATCAAACTGAAACTGCGCCCAGAAAGGTATGTAAGTTAAATTAAATTAAATTAAGCAACATTGCAGCAATTGATTTTGTGTTGAATGAGTTTTTGCTAAAACAATATTTAATTTTGAGTTGACAAGTGAAAAGTAGAAGATGCAAAAGGAAAGTACAAATTTAAATGTTAAAATTTGTGTAAAAATTGGAAAAATTCATTAAATTACATCTTCATTATCCTAATAATATGTTCATTTAAAGTTATAAGTTAATTTAAGATTTAAAATTTTGTTTCAAGTCAAAACGGTGAATGACCAAAACAAATGAAAATCCCAAATAAAAACACAACAAATCAAGTAATGATTTCCCAGTTTTGTCAAAAATTAACCTCTTTAAAGGACAAAGGAAAATATGAACCTAAGGACGACGGAGGTCACACAACATCAAAAAGTTATATTGTAATGATATATACTTAAGCACTTAAGTTGAAAGCTCACTAAAGTTAGGAGCAAGAGTTTACCTTTTCTCTGAGAAACTAGTATTTAACAGCTAGAAACTGAAAACATTGCTGCGGCTCCACCTGCAAGAATGAAGTTTTCACCGAGTGATTTTGGCCCCAGCAGGCACTTTTCAATGGGGTCAGCGTCTAGTTTGGCTCCACGGAAAACAATCATGGAGCGACTGATCTAATTCTTTTGTGAGAATACAGAAAATACTCTGCTCTATAACAAACACCAGCCAAGAGGTGCTTTCACCTCAACTGTCACTCAAGGAAACTGCCGACGGTTCGCTTTAGAAAAGAAAAATCTTATTGTGATTTAAGACGCAGCTTGTTATGGATAAAGACTTAATATTTCACGAGAAATCAAGGTTGTTTAACTGAACACAGTATGTCAAAATAAGAGTTGACTTACTTGTTTATTAATATTTACTTTGTCTTAATAGAACTGCAATCTTTGTCTTTATATCAACAGAAAGTCATTAATTTCTATTTCCTTTATAGGTTGATGGATGGATGGATGGATGGATGGATGGATGGATGGATGGATGGATGGATGGATGGATGGATGGATGGATGGATGGATGGATGGATGGATGGATGGATGGATGGATGGATGGATGGATGGATGGATGGATGGATGGATGGATGGTTTGAAGGATGGATGGATGGATGGATGGATGGATGGATGGATGGATGGATGGATGGATGGATGGTTTGAAGGATGGATGGATGGATGGATGGATGGATGGATGGATGGATGGATGGATGGATGGATGGACTTCATTGATGTGTTGAACTGATCATTACAAGATTAAAGTCGGTCTTTAATTGTCTTCGTTAAGAGATTAAAGTTGTGTTACCATTGTTTGAATTATGAAATTAAAGTCATACTAAATTATATTTGTTACAAGATCGAGGTTGTGTTACCATGTTTTTATTACCATATTCAATTGTTGAAATGTATTTATTTTGAGATTAAAGCCGTAAAGGCATTCATATGATTGAAATATGTGGAAAAAAACGATCTAATAATCAACTAAAACAAAAAAATGTTCATACTTTAAAGCATCATATATAAAGTAAAATTAAATATCGAATTAACTTCCGGGACAAGATCAAATCAGGTTTTAAAATAAATATATTTTTAATCTTAATAATAATAAATACACAAAAAAAGAAGAGTGAGTGCAAAACAAATACAGTAGCTGCTAATATTGGTCATATAACATGATGCTAAAAGCTGTCATTCATTTCTTGTCATGATCGGGTTTGTGGTTCTTCCCAAGGGCCACATTAACGCAGGGAAAGCGATACCTGTCCCTGTCTAGATGCTAATATCAACTTTGGGTGAGCTAACCAGACGTATATCCACATAAAATAAATGTCTTATCCATAACTCAATCACGCTTTGTCAATCAACAGATGTTACTTCTCTCGCTCCGTCGCCCTCGAGCGTCAGAATCTAACGTTGAAAGATAAGTTTCCGTCCGACGAGCTCCCACGCAACGGTTACATCACTGGTAATGTTTTGTTCGGCTGCAATCACACATCAATCATACATGCAATAAAGATCCAGAACTTCAGGCCAAAACAACAGCAATAATCCGCTTTGATGAATAATCCATCAGAGAAAAAAAGTTCAGAGCAAGATAGAAAAATGTATCCTTTACAATCAGAGACGGGAAATATATATAAAGACTATTTTAAACATCTTTCATTCACATAGTGAAGTTTATTTTTTTTAAAGTTGGGATATCGAAGGCCTCGGAAGAACTCGACACCGCTGAGCTTCTTTTTAAGAAAAAAAAAAAAAACTCCTATGAAAACTTCACAAAAAGACCGGCATCTTATCACTAAGTAATCACTTTCTTGTCTGATCGCCGTGATACCAAGAATGGATTTGAAAAATCCAGTCTTAGTGCGTTTGGAAGATTACATGTTTTTTCATGAAGGCTTCCAAAAAAAAAAAATAGAGCACAGATGGGGATTTGAAGATAAATACAGACGCCACTGTATTATTCTGGACGAGATAACAAATATTCAATCATTTAAATGTTGATTTATTATCCATGTATATATTTGACGGCTCGTTATTCTTCTTTGCATCTTCAAAAATGGTAAAAAGTAAGTAAACAATTATTTGTAGAAATCTTTCTCAGACCAGGGTCACAAAGTTCTTTAACAATCAAACACAATACACAGTTAAAATATATACTTTAAAGGCTTTTTTTTAAAGACTTTGACAATAAATCATTAAGATGTTTCTTGAAGGAGTCAGTAGATCATCAAACACAGAGATGGTTCCAAAGCTTAGGAGCAACAGTCTGGAAGGATTTCTCTCCTCTGGTCCTGAACCGTGTTCAGGAACCATCAGTAGATTCTGATCCACAGACCTCAGAGCCCGAGCTGGGGTGTAAGTCTGGATCAGATCACTGATGGAAGGTCTGACCATGAATAGATCTGAAAGTAAGAACCAGAATTTTTAAAATTGATCCTGAAAGAAACTGGCAGCCAGTGAAGAGTTTTAAGGATCGGAGAAATGTGAGTTCTTCTACTAGAGCGGCTCAGAATTCTCGCTGCAGAATTTTGAATGAACTGCAGGCGAGACAAATCCTTCTTGTTTAAAAACGCAAATTAACTGTTACAATAGTCTAAACGTGAAGACACAAACACATGGATTACAAGCTCCAGATCATGTTGTGACATCATTTTACTAAGTTTAGAGATTTTTCTCAGTTGAAACAGTTTGTGGTCAATTTTGTGCAGTGTTGAAACACCCAGGTTTCTCAGGCTCAGTTTGACAGATGACTAAGTAACCCAAGTACTGACTCAACAAGGCGAATAAATAAATTAAATAAATATTAAAGCGAGATAAAGTGTCAGATCGTCGCCGCGGCTATTAGCTTCGCTCTCAGGCGGGAACAGAAGCGCCTCTATTAGCATTCACGCATTAAAAACATCGGCGAGTTCGCAGCGACGACAATAATCTTTTGGTGTTGTACAGCCCGACTGTTTGCTCGGGTGACATCTTCAAAGGGGAAGGTTGTGTTGCAGCGATCCACGCCGCCTTCATCTCGTACCCCCTCCGGGCGACTGTAGTCCGGGCGGCTCATGAAGAAAGACGAGGTCCACCAGTTCAAAAGAGGCCGAGCTCGTTCGGAAATGATGCAGTAAGTGAAAAATCTAAGCGAGACAATTTAGAGGTGGGTATGGAAGCTGTCCCCGCTGGTAGGAGCGTCGGTCCTATAATTGGTTTTACAAAGCGATGAGCTACAGTACGTCTATTAGCTCCTTATTCAACAGTGACACTTATTTTGGCGGTAATGAGACAAGCGAGACTACACATGTGAGATCCCGCCACAATAAGAGCACCAGTCTAATAGCCCCGCGTTGAATTCTAAAAACAAATAAATAATTGAAAAATACATATTGTGTTTGAATAGAACGTGGGGTAATTACTTGAGCTGCCGACTTGTGAATGATCATCGTACTTCACGCGCCTCTCGTGAGTTTTAATGAAGCACGGATGTGTCTTTTCTTATCGGCTGCAATAAAAATCTCTATTAAAGCCATTGTTCAACGAAATTAAATTCACATTCCTACTCACCCTAATGTCGGGATTATGTTCCGTGTCTAATCCGTTTCTTTTTGTAGTTATAGGATGAAATGTATGTCTTCGCTAATGTAGCAACTGGAGCTTTTTTTTTTTTTTTTATCAAAAAAGACACTTAAAAACATCTAAATACCTCCAAATTGCTCGTCTGTAACATGCCCTCTCATACTGAAGCCTTGAAAAGATAGATTGTTCGGTGAAAACTTAAACAAGTATATATTTTAGGTTGTTTGTAGCATGAGCTAATAAGCTAACAAGCTACACAGACAGGAAACACAGGGTAAACACCCTTCAACTTGGAAATCAAATTAGCTCCAGTTGCTACATTGAAATGAACAAACATTTTTGTCTATAACGCTAAAAAGTAAGAGATTACTCAGAAAATAATCCCAACTCTTAATCGACATGGGTGGGTGAGTATAAATTTGAATATTCAACCAACTATGACGAGATGAATATAAAAATCATC
Source organism: Callionymus lyra (assembly GCF_982586985.1). Classification (NCBI taxonomy): domain Eukaryota; kingdom Metazoa; phylum Chordata; class Actinopteri; order Syngnathiformes; family Callionymidae; genus Callionymus; species Callionymus lyra. The sequence continues at coordinate 6,106,898 of NC_141827.1, read as the reverse complement.
AAAAATGAAAGTTCTCTATCACATGAAAAAAAGACCAACACTTATTTTATATATTTTCATAGTTAGTTGTTTGTTAGCTGCAGTTCTAGAGGCAACCTGTCGAAAAGGTAAAAAAAATAAAGCTATTAATAGCTTGAGCTAAAATCCATGAGCCTAGAGCAGGTTTTTGTGGTCTTTTTTGCACCTTGGACAACTTTAATGTTGGCAATATTTCAGGGCAAAAATAAAAAAGCTTGCGCCCCCAAAAAATTAAAAATACTTCTTACGATAACACTGAATCAGCTCTGGGCTCATTTCTGTGCAACACAATGGTCTCATATAGAGTCCAGTTTCAATAATTTTTACCTTTTTTTGGTTTTTGAATAAGGGCGTGATGAGTCTTTCTGCACCGCCAGCACAATGTTGTGTTTACAGCACTGGCACTGAAAAGTTTCGGAATGATATATTGTCAACGTGTTACTAATTGCTGTTTTAACCAGAAACACCACAAAGAAAAAAAAAAGGTTTAAAACATACAAAAACCCATAGAAATCTAACAGAATCTATCAATGACAGGGGAATATATACATGTCCCAATAAGATTTAAAATATTGTCTCTGGCTCCACCTAGTGACGGAACAGTGTACCGAAAATGTCTATTATTATGTCTAAGTAAATAATCTTGTTATTTTAATTTATATTTTTGACTCAGTACTTCATACGAAAACATTGTCTTTGACCTAATATATATATATATGATACAATTAAAATAACTTTCAGACAGTAATACAATCAATACAACATGTATTAGATACTTATGTTTTTTCTTCCTGTGCGGCCCAGTATCAAGTATCTAATGTAACCAGTACTGGTCTCCGGCCCAGTGGCCTGGATGACTACGAATCAAAAATAATTATACAATGTACACATTTTTTATGAAGAATACCTTCATAAGAGCCACACATTAAAAAAAAATACTCAGAGAAGTGCATACCTCTGCCAAGGAGCATAATTAAAAAGGGTTTATAAAATACTTTATACACTCCCATCACTAATGATTATTTAAAATATTGTAACTATATTGAGATTATGCTCACACACACACACCCAACAAGATTTTTGATTAATTACAATAGAAAATCAAACCTGGCTATAGCAAACTTCTTGTTCTGTTAAATATGTCACTAAAGTAATCCTGGAATTAATAACACGATTGTATTTTTGACACAAAAGTCACATTAAAATTCCAGAACACCAACACATTTTTTAGTCCTATTAGTCCTAGTAGCAACATTTTTTGACATTTCCTGACGTTGTTTTGACAGACGCTGCACTCGCAGGGAGGAAAATAAAAAAAAGAAATGCAGGTACGACTACACGGCCTTTCATCGTTTCAATCTGAAATAAAATTCCATTAAATTGAGTTTTGAGAACCACTGAACTGAAGTTCAGTATCTCATAAATAGTTCACGTGTCTGCAAGTTTTGTAAACTTTGCACAAAAATCGTTCCACAACAAGTTGCGGATCTATTTTACCTCCCACCACCACCACATGGGGATAACAACAGCGGGAAGTTTCGACGCCGAGAAAACCCCACAGGAGACGAGCTACAGGAACACAGTTGGTGCGCACTCGTCTGCTCTTACAGATTTCTGTTGCCCTGGCAACCCTGTCTTTAAGATTTGAAAACTCAAATGGGGAGAGTACGACGCCTCCCGTGTCTCTCCGCTGTGAAGTCGCAGGATTATTGAGCGTAAATAAATAAATAAAAGCGGTAAAGGTGGGAAATATTTTCCTGTTGCACTTTGAGGAAACCGAGTCCGGAGACACCGTGTCCTCAGGTGATGCACCCCCTCCTCCCCCCACATTACTACCACCCCCCACTTCCTGTCACGCTGCGACAAGATAAGTAATTTACATAGCTGTTATATTGTGCTTCCACACTCTCAGCAGCTTTAATGGGATTTGTCAAAAATGTGGGCCAAAAAAAAAAAAAAGTCAATCTGAGAAACGCCACCAGAGGCGTCACGAGAGCCTCATCCGAGGAACTTGTGTGGGCATCTCGAGTGTCTCGCTATCATCCCCGTCATACCGAAGTCAGGTCGGCGGTGTCTTCAACGGACCCTGCGTCCCGTCGCGAGCGGCGAAAATTCTCCGAGCTAAAGGAAGAAGGCAGCTGGCTCGCGTCCAAACACAGCTGGCGAAACGCTTAAGTCCACGTGTAGCTGCCGTCTGTGCCGCCAAGATAATGCCACTGGTTCAAGCTTTTCATTTAGATGTAAGAATTAACACAGAGCTTCTGTAATATCAAGATTAACTGGGAGTTAAAACATGTTCACACCTCTTATGAACACAATCAGCCATGTTTGAGTTTTCGTTCTTAGGTAAACACACTTAAGAAATACATTTAAATTAATTTTCTACTCGCCCTCATGTCGACTAATGTTGGATTATTATCACAGTAATCTGTTCCTTTTTTAGAGTTATTGACAAAAATGTTTGTTCATTTTAATGTAGCGACTGGAGCTCAGTTGTCTTCGTCTTCATCTTCGTTCAAAACATCCAAATACCTCCATACTGCTCGTCTGTGACGTCCATCTTGTATTGAAGCCTAAACTTGAGGAATCCTTTGTAAAAATAAATAAAACAAGTCCATATTTTAGGATTGTTACTAGAAGAAGCTAAAAGGCTAATATGCTACATAGACAGGAAACACTCAGCGACTGGAGCTCAGTTGTCTTCGTCTTCGTCCAAAAAGAAACTTAAAAACATCCAAATACCTCCATACTGCTCGTCTGTAACGTCCATCTCGAAAAGAGTAATTTTATTCAGGATGTATTTTAGGGTTGTTTGTAGCGGAAGCTTAAAGGCTAACATGCTACACAGACAGGAAACAAACCCTTAAGGTGAATCTCACTCTAGCCTTTTAGCTTCTGCTACAAACAAACTCGAACAATTTCTGATACCAGGGCTTCAACACAAGATGGACCTTGAATCTTGGGTGAACTATCCCTTTAAAGTTCAACTAAAGTGTTGATTTAAATGTGTGTTAAAGTGATGTGTGACTCTATTGTATCGTCAGTGTGTGTTTGTACAAAACTCTCTTTTCATTGATATATTGACATTAGAAAATGATCTTAAGCTCCACCCACTAAAAAAAACACTTTCTGGAGCTGAAATCTTGTTGACCATAACCACACCCACTCTGCTGTGATTGGACAGGCATGGAGGTTTTTCACTGCGCATCATCCATGTCTCCAGCCCCAAGGCACTCGTTGTATAAACAAAGCGGGTGTGATTACAGCTGGCTGGAAGAGGAGTGAAGCCATTATTATGTCCTAATGCACTCTCGTAACCTCTCGTTCGCCCAGATTTCAGAGCAACTTTATAAAGTAATTAGTTCAAAACATGGTCATGATGAGGAATTTACTGCATCTTGGAGAGGAATATTCAACGTTTGAAACTTGTGAGTCAGGAGAGTTGGAGTTTTCATTTTAATTGACGTTTGAAAGGCATCAGAACATTTTATTTTATTATCTGCACATTTAGTCTCGTCCTCACTTGCCTTTCTTTCCCCATAAATGTACTTTATTCTACATACAGTCTCTTGTGCAGATAAATGCTCTTTCTTCACCGGAACTCTTAAAACTTTCAGACATTACTACAAATGCGGCTGAACAGCACACCCAGGGGAGATGTTTCAAGGTACCTCAAGTCCTTAATGTAACAGAATTGACCCCAAAGTGCTTATTTAATGTTTGAAAAGTAGTTTCTAAATGCATCCTAATGGATAACTTTAGGCTCTGTAGCTGCTAAAACTATGCAGTTATACAAGTGTTTAGAGGAGCGGATGCTACTCTAATGGGAGATCATTCGCAGACCCATCCATTCTAAGTGTCATGTGTTGGAAATAAACTCAAATGGTGCAATAACTATCAGTCTGAGGATGGTGACGGTCTGGGATAAATTGCTCCGAGATAGGCTTAAAGATGGAATGATGACAGGTTTATTAAGTGGTGAATTATTGTCTTTGTTCTGTTGAAATTGCTCCCAGAAGACCAGGTTATGGAAGACAATTAGATTTTTGCATCATAAATCTACATTTTTAAAGTAAAACTTTAGTTGAACTTCTTTTGCTTTTGTTTCCTCTGTCACGAAATATTTACTTTTACCTCCCGTAGTTTGGCCTAGCAGGCTACAACTTGAAATAAGTAGCTTTAGAAACTTTTTTATATTCATTGTACTCATTAAACACGTTAAATAAATTATGTAAAAAGGTATACAGTTTTACCACAGCAGGTTTCAGAAAACAGTGGTGGAAAAAAACAAACAAATAATCACCAAAAATAGAAAAATCTCATTTTACTTGGTAGTTTAAGTTCAACTTCTTTACAGAATCATAATACATTTTTTTAAATGTATTTAGGCCTGTAACCAATCACAAACGAGCATTCTCCGATTGCAAGACTTTCCTTCATTCGTCCGTCAGTAAATAATTGTTTTGTTGTCACGGCAACAAGTTCACAGGAGGAAAAGATTAAAAAGACAGTTCAAATATTAAAAACGTAAAATAAAAAACTTACTAGGGACCTGGAAAGTTAATAGTGTTCAGATTTAAAATATTGTTTCTGGCTCCCCCTAGTGACGGGACAGTGTACGGAAAATCGGTTGCAGTTGGCGAGTTTTTTCCAAGTGTACCTTTGTTTAAAAAACGAGTTATTCTTATTGTGTTCATTTTTGGTTTTATCTTAGTACTTTATACTCTTTAACTCCCTGATGTCTGCCGGTCACATGACACACACATACACAGACACCCTTTAGGGGGTTCAAGATTCAAAGTCATTACAGAAAATAAACAAAAGATATTATCAAAATGTTACTTATTGTTATTTTAATATGCAAAACCTCAGAGGGTCACTTTCAGCCCAAAAAAAGTGTAAAAAAAAAAAGAAAAAAAGTTGTTGTACAAACAGTTCAAATGAAAGAGAATTTATGGACGACAGGAAGAAAAACAAAACGCTTCGTGTCAGCAGTGAGTGTTTTCCAGTCTGGATCGGAGCAACGAGTTCCAATTAAAGTGAGAGCAGGATTACAAACACAGGTGAGCATCAATCAAAATAATGAAATGGCCAGAAGTACAGCCATGGAAAGAGTACCGGGGAGTCGACGCTCGATCCTGACAGGCAAGTGCTAAATTAAGGCCATGTCTTGGTGGAGAGGCTCGGTGAACTGGAGGAGTCCCGGAAGAGTTATGTCGGCCGTGATGAAGGAAGTGTGTAACGGGGGGAGCGTGGAGAGAGCAGGAGAACAGCAGCGGTTGATCCAGCGATTAAAATAAAGCACAGTGCCTTGCTCAACAGATAATCTGACAGAACACTTCGGCTCCGACGGCGTCGACAAGCATAACGGACTTGTACCGTCAGAATTAAAACATTCGTTACAAAGTACAACTAGAGGAGATTTAGGGAGGTCTGGTCATGGAGAGTACTTCTAGATCGCATGGCTGTACTTTGGTCCATACAAATACTCAGGGAAATATAAAATACTTGATACCATTTTTTATAACACGAAGAAAATAAACGAAATTTTTTTATTTAAATATTTGTATGAACAAGAATTGAAAAAAAAACTATCTTACAAAATGTAACAATTAACAGAACCACACGTTACATATGTATAGTAAAATAATATTAACAATAATTTGTGCAAACAGAAACTTCAGCTATGATAACAAGTTTCTGGTCTAAGGTATTGCAAATAATAAATAAAAATAAAAATAATACAGCTTCTTGTTGTTTCAATAATTATATGAAGAGATGCCTCTAATACTAGTCATATCAAAAAAAAATAGTATCTTATCCGGATCCATTATTTTAGTATCAATTCTTTTTGGAGTTTCTATACTTTAAAAAAAAAGCCTAGTGTCTGGTGATGGAAACAGTTTCCAGTCTCACGTTTTGGGTTGTCGTTAGTTTCTGGTAGGGTTGTCACGAGACACCAACTCTATACTAATATACATAATAATTACTTATTTACGTTCAATGCTTGATACCATTTTTTGTACACAAGGATCAAAACTTTTAAAAAAAGACCCTCCCATGTATTCATTCATTTTTAAACAAGAAAAATGCAAAAATAACATCTGTAACAATTAACAGAACCACATTTAATATTTATAATAAAAGACAAAAAACAAGAATAATAAAAACAAGTTGTGCAAAAAGAAACTGCAACAGTAATAATTGGTTCCTGGTCTGGGGTAGTGAAAACAAATAAACAAATAAATAAACAATAAAACATGGCCTCTTTTATTTGCCCCCTGTGTTACTTATTTTATAAAGTATTAATACTTTTGAGAATGAGTATCTTATCATGATAAAAAATATCTTATGATGAACACTCTTTTTTAATATAATTAACAAAAAGTAAAATATGAAAAAATCCGAAAAACAGACTCCCCGGTCGGTTAATTTGTCACTTATTTGCAATTTTTCTTTCATGCTGGAATTATTTAACTTAATTTTTTCTTTTGGAAAACATTTTGGAATAGACATTTACCAAAGACAAACATTTTTATATTTATACAAAGATTTGTACTGTATGTTATGTTTTTTTCTTTTTCTTGGAATTGTTACTATGAAATTGATAATAAAAAATATATGGTCAAGGAACCGTTTTTTAAGTACAGACATTTTTATCAGAAGCAGTATTGAAAATGCTCTATGGTCACCCAGCAGTAGTTAACATAGTAAAGAAAAGAATGATAAAATTCTCAACTATTTTAGAATCAATACTTTTTTGCTTTTCTATACTTTTGACTACAAAAAGTATCTTAACCTGCTGGGTTGCGTGTCTAAAGTTAGCAGAAAGTCCTTGATGAAGTTTTTTTTCTTCACTACATGTCTACAGTACATGTAATATCTGAATTGTACACATTTGAATGTCTTTTTTTTCTCTTTGTTCTGATGTAACTTGTCAAGGCCACATTTTTTCAAAAGCAGGATCGTATGAATGAACCTGTTGCTGCTCAGCATCGCAGGGTCACTGAAAAAACTGCCAAGCTGAATGTTTACATGTTCTTATTATGTGGAGAAAAAAACAAGTTCAACCAAGTCGTTGCGGGAAAGTAACTTTCAAACTAAATCACTGTGCGTGGAAGCACTCGTCCTTGTAAACTCGTATCCAACGTAGACTTTGACTTCAGCTGTTAATTATGAGTCTCTCGGGTCCAAACCATTACTCTTATCACCGATGCCCTTTCTTATTAGCGTGTTTGAGATACGACATCCTCTCATCAGCGTCATCTTTAATACAGCGTTCATATTTAACTCCGGCTAGCATGCATTATGCATCCAAAAAAAAAAATCCTCAAACAGAATTCGTCAGGACGCAGCAGAACCATCAAGGACTTTGCTCGTCCCTCCTTTTTTATTGGCCGATCCTCGACTTCCATCGAACGATTCCCCAGGATCTTGGTTTTTCTTTGAGGCGAGCCGATCCGTCGACAATATTTAGTCGCATAAATGACACTGATTAACAAAACTCTGGCAGCTAAGTACCAGGAGTTGATCTATAATTTACAGACGTGGTCCCCGACCTCAGGGGAGGAGACGAGCCACTTCACTTTTCTCCTGAGAACACTCGATAGGTGAAGAGCGATTTACAACCACACGAGGATCACAGGCTTTACCTTTAAGAACAACTTGACGGTGTTCATGATGTTCGGAAACTATCCGCCGCAGGATCAATGTGGAGACAGTTATGTAACAAAGTGTATTGCTTTCTTTTCTCTGGCCTTTTGAGTCAGATTCACAGGCTTGGATACGTTATTTTAACCCATATGTTTGTGTTTTTCAGGGCTGTAGAGATACATTAATCTCACAATATGGTACGACACGATATGTTTTGATACACTTGCATACTTTTCGTAACGTAACACTGAAATTTAGTCAAATCTGGTGATTGTTCCGCTTTCTTTTGGTCGAACTTAAAAGAACTAGAAGCCAAAATATGTAAGTAAGTAAGTAATATTTATTTATATAGCGCTTTTCCAGACCAGGGTCACAAAGCGCTTAAACAATCAAAACAATACTCAAAAAAGTATATACTTTAAAGATCAAGATAATACTGAGAACAACACAGGAGTTCCAGAAAATCAAGGAAAAGCCTGAACAAATAGAAACGTCTTAAGATGTTTCTTAAAGGAGTCAGTAGATCCATCAAGCGCAAATATGCCCAGCTTTAAAACATCAGCTTTGAAAGGTGTTGGAGTCGACTGTATCCTCTCGTCCTCTGTCATCGCCAGGATGTCACATGTTTTAGTTGTTCTTTTAGCTGTGGAGGACGTGATGACTGCTGCCATCTAGTGGCCGGAGGTTAAATTAAAACACCAAAATGAACAAACGTCATCAAAAATTGCATTAACACTCTTTTTTAATATAATTAACCAAAAGTCAAATATGAAAAAATCCGAAAAACAGACTCCCCGTTACGGTTTAAAGCTGGTTATCGGACTTCAGTTCTTTTGTAGCACCGACCAAAATGCTTCTGTATTTCAAACTATTGAAACATGCTTTTCGGTGCCAATTTTCTGTATCTTTTCCTGACCAAACTTGATAAAGTGTGTATTTTTCTGAAGGCAAGGCACATCAGATTAATTTGTCACTTATTTGCAATTTTTCTTTCATGCTGGAATTATTTAATTTTTTCTGTTGGAAAACATTTTGGAATGGAAATTTACCAAAGACAAACATTTTTATATTTGTACAAAGATTTGTACTGTATCTTATGTTTTTTTCTTTTTCTTGGAATTGTTACTATGAAATTGGTAATAAAAAATATATGGTCAAGGAACCGTTTTTTAAATACAGACATTTTTATCAGAAGCAGTATTGAAAATTCTTGATAGTCACCCAGCAGTAGTTAACATAGTAAAGAAAATAATGATACAATTCTAAATAGAACCATGATTAAAAAAGTAATGGAGGAAAAAAAAAGTGCAAATATTCCATATTTTTGCCTTGTTTGACTATAATTTAACCGTTACAGTGTCGTCTGCCTTCAGCAGAACCTGCGAACGACGCGAGAACTTCTGTCACGAGCGGCGAAGACAAGCGACATCTGCTCCCGCGTCTAAAAAGCTCATCAGTACGTGGCATAATGTGAAGTAAATGAATATTATCTTTCACCCGTGGCTTCAAGTGTGGCTGCTTCATGGATCAGATGAAGTCTTACACATACACAGATTTAATTATTTTTGATACACAGCAATTTAATTATCAGCGGCACTTAGGCAGGCGAGTAAACCGACTGGGATTTTAATAACTCTCGAGCCACCAGCTGTGAAGAAATGATGGCGATGACCAGTGGTTCGAGAAATCATGTTTGGGGGGGAAAAAAAAAAGGAGGAAAAACGTCACTGCCGCCTGCACAGCTGGCAAAGGTTTCTGAATCCTGCCTGATGACAGAATGAGGCTCGTTCAACTCACACTGGGACCATTACTACAAACTGATGATGCACCAACTTTGCAAGACTTTGTTGCTTTAAAAGAAAAGTGCATGTTTTCAATGATGTGACAAGAAAATGAATTTGTGTGAGTCAGTTCCAACACCTGACCTACTTAAGAGGAACACAAAATCTCACAGTTTTTTGTTTTTGATTCCATTTTTAACAGTTTTATCAACATCCTCACCACAACAAAGTGTTAGTTATGACTAATCTTTCCATGTCAGCTCGATCACTTCTATTTGAAGTATTATTTGATCGTTTTCATGATAGTTTTTTATTATTTTTATTCTTATTATAGTTTGTATTGTGTTTTATTCAATTCATTATTGGTCATATCTTGTCCAGAAACTGTTTCCTTTAACTGAGGAAACTTAAACTTAGGAAAATTAGGTCACAACACGATCTGCATCTGAAAATCCATGTGTTTGTATCTTCTCGTTTAGACTATTGTAACAGTTGATTTGGGTGTTTAAACAAGAAGGATCTGTCTCGCCTGCAGTTCATACAAAACTCTGCAGCGAGAATTCTGATCCGCTCTAGTAGAAGAACTCACATTTTTCCGATCCTTAAAACTCTTCTCTGGCTTTCAGGATCAAGTTTAAAATTCTGGTTCTTACTTTCAGATCTATTCATGGTCAGACCTTCCATCACTGATCTGATCCAGACTTATACCCCAGCTCGGGCTCTGAGGTCTGTGGATCAGAATCTACTGATGGTTCCTGAACTTCAGGACCAGAGGAGAGAAATCCTTCCAGACTGTTGCTCCTAAGCTTTGGAACCATCTCTGTGTTTGATGATCTACTGACTCCTTCAAGAAACATCTTAAGACCTTTTTATTTGTTCTTGTCCCTGATTTTCTGGAACTACTGTGTTTGTCTTATGTGTCTTGATCTTTTTAAAGTTTATATGTTAGCTTTATATTGTTTCTGATTGTTAAAGCGCTTCGTGACCCTGGTCTAGAAATAACCTTGACTTTACTCACTTACGTTGGTTGTTGTGGTTTTTATTATGTTTAATTCATTCTATTATGGTTTAGTTATTTTTATAAGTGTACTGTGTGTCTTAATATAATGTGTTTGTGTGTGTAAACAGCTGTGACTACCCAGATCAAAACTAATCGATAAGTCAAGTCACACACATTCATGTAAAAAATGTTGGTTTTCCATGTTTAAGAAACAACTTCTGTTTGTTTGAAGTAAATTCTTTTTTGAACATTTGGGATTTAAGAAGGTCTGCCTTACAATAATTGTCCAGGCTTCAGGCAAGAAACAAAAAAACATTCTTGAGCTTTAAATATGTTTTTTTTAGAAGTAAAATATCATAATGTAATTTAACCAGCTAACAGTGCTGTGCTTGTGCACAAATAAATTGATGTAAGAAGAACATTTAATTTAGTTATAATAGAGTTTTTATCTCACCTATTTACTTTTACAAAAAGCCCTTAACTTGTTTTTTTCATTTTAAATCCATTATTGTGTCAGATCAGCAATATTGATAATAATATATGTCATAAAGTTGTGTATTGTGATGAAGTTCTACTCATTGATATTCTGCTGTAATAAAGACTCAAACTTTATATGAAACAGCAGGGCTGGATAATTTGTCTCCATCATTTAACAAAATACAAAATAATAAAACATCAGGTCCATATAAAGTGCTGTAGGTGAATGCACCAAAAAACAAGCATTGATTCACCGATCAATGTCCACTTCGTTTTCACACAACAACTCAACAACACTAGAAAAATGGTTTAGCAAGAAGTTGTAAATCAATGCAGTAAAGTTAGCGCTTATAATGAACTGCACATTTTGACACCTCTAACCTTAGAATACCATTAACCTGGAAACAATTGAACGTATTACTCACTGAAAAGACAGAATTCAGCTAAAGTTCAAAAAGAAACATATGTTTGTTTTTTATTGACTGACGCATCTCCGAACAAAGCGCTCGCCTCGAAGCACGAACATGTGAATCGTCTCTACTCACCCTGTACCAGACGATTTCTCGGAGCCTTCCGTCCGTTTTGAAGTTACACTTGAGGGTGACGGTCTCGCCCACGACGACAGGAGGCAGGGGCTCGATGGTAACAGTCAAATATCCTGGAAAAAGAAACATTTCGATGTCATTTTTAAAATAAAAACTAGAACAAAGTGCAAATTAAAAAGAACAAAGTGCAAGGGATGACAAAGTGCAAACATAAAGAAAAAAGATCAAAGGAAATAATGCAAAGAAAAGTAAGTAAGTAAGTAATTTGTATTTATTTAGCGCTTTTCCAGTCAGAGATACGATATATGCAAATTCTTGTTTTAGTTCCACAATAAAGATTTATATGTTTTAATGTATTACACGAAAATAAGTCAGGCATAACATCGGCCATTTTTTCGACTCCATCTCAAGAGACTTGGACCAATCAAAGTCAATGACGATGCTAAAGTCAAATGCATCTTAACACCAGAAAATTGCTCGTAGACCTGGACAAGCAGCTCATTTCCACCCAGAATTCAGTTTTTTATTTTAAATATTATACTACATTTAAATCAGATTTTACGACAGACTATTGTTTTCTGGTAGAACACTTGTGCCTTCCCATGGTGTCGTAACATCAAAGTTCCCGCCTAAAGCAAGTTTCTTTAGCGACCCTAAAACAACGTTGCATTGGACAACAACACTCTGGTACCACAACCACACCAAATACTTTATTATTTGATTGTATGTCTGGACTTTGTATAGTGTTTGACAAAATTACTTTCATACTTTGCTATTATTCCTGTAAATTATACTAACATCGAAATAAAGCAAGTGAACTGAACTTTGAACTAGTCCATGTAGAAAGTGAATTTATGGTGAATCGAAATAGTTTGTAAAGTAAAAGAAGAAGATTAGATTACATTAGATTAGAAATACTTTATTAATCCCTTCGGGGAATTGAGTTTCCAGTTCAAAGCAGACGATAGTTTCATAAGAACAAGAACGAAGGGCAAATAAAAGAACAAAGTGCAAGGTATGACAAAGTGCAAATTTAAAGAACATGGATCAAAGAAAAAGGATCCAAAGATTATCATGAGTAACATAGTCTTGCCCCCAAATTCAGAATCAAACAGTCTACTAGCACAAGACAAGTGGATTTTAGAATCCTGACGAACACAAGCGTCGACTCGTCAAAATTCAAGATTGTATTCAGCGTTAATATAACCTTTACACAACGACACACTCAAGCTCCCTTTTTTCGTCTTAAAAACATGCATCCATTTCAACGTCAACACGACCCACACCCTATGTTGCGTGAAGCCACATAAACTGCCAATTTGGAAACATCTAACGATGATTTATCCCTTTCTACTCCACCGCTGGTTCGTTGGCAAGCACCTGCCGCACGGGGCCGACTTCCACCAGAAGAAATAAGCAACAATCGCGCTTTGAACGCTTCCAGAATTTAACGAGGGAACCGCAGCTTGTGAAAGAGAGCGAACGGCCATCAGAGCGAGGTATGAAACACAAGCGAGAGAACCCGGCGCTGGATAATCGTCTTGATAAAAGGCGTATAAACCCGAACGATGTCTGCCGGTCGCATCTGCGGGTCATCATCACATTTGAGGTCTCAATAAAAACGAGGCTTCATTTCCACTTGATCAATTCCTCGAATGTGAAAATCCTCAGTGAGATAAATCAAAAGGAGACATTTTAATTTAAAAAAAAAGGGGGCCAAGAAAAACTCATAAATATTTGAGCAACACAAAGTGACCTGACTTTTTCACATCACTTCTTGTTTGTTTATTCCGAGGCTGTGATGATTTTTTTTTGTTGTTGGTCTTTTTGGAAACATAATTTAACTAAGTGCTCAATTTTTCTAATTGATGGCGCGAGGTGGAGGCAATCAGAGGGAGATGACTGCCTTCGGTAATTTCGTGACAGGTAGATTAAGTACGACGGATGATACAGACCAGTGACGCTCTGTGTTTGTTTGCTGTTTTCAAGAGTGGAGGGAAGGTTGTCGGAGATAATTAGCTACGAGGGCGAAAAGACGAAAAACATTCTTCACCGATTTTTATTTATGCTAATTTTAATAGCCTCCGATGCGTTCACGGTATTTCTGACACGCAATTTAGATAGTTTTGTTATCTCCATGAAGATCTGAAAATAATACATGTTTTTCTCATGATGCACTAGCGAACATCAGTTTGTTGAGTAACTCATAGTATTATTATTATTATTATTTCAGATAGTTCAATTAAGTAAGTAACTAAGTAAGTAATATTTATTTATATAGCGCTTTTCCAGACCAGGGTCACAAAGCGCTTTAACAATCAAAACAATACTCAAAAAAGTATATACTTTAAAGATCAAGATAATACTGAGAACAACACAGGAGTTCCAGAAAATCAAGGAAAAGCCTTAAGTTACTCTTTTACTTAAAGTAACAACTTTACTAACACTTTAATCAAAAGTTTGCATGGGCCCAGTAGGAAAAACCAAAGTTTTATAAATATAAAATATAAAATACCTTTATGTATTAAAAAATTATAAAAATAATAATCAAGTTTAAAGTTATTATTAAAAAAATAAATGTTTATTTCTTTTTCTTCTAGTTTCTCAGTAATTTATTTATTTTCCCCTGTTTTCTTTGCTTTTTTTATCGAGATACATTGTGTAAATTTTACACGTAGTATATATAGTTGACAATCCAAGATGTCTTCCCTTGACTAGAAACAGGAAGCAGGTAGAAGGTACTTTACTACAATGAAAGTGATAGATCAACCAAAATTCCCCTCATTTTTTACTCACCCTCATGTCGACTAAGGGTTGGGATTATTCACAAGTAATCTGTATCTTTTTTAGAGTTATAGACAAAAACGTTTGTTCATTTTAATGTAGCGACTGGAGCTCAGTTGTCTTCGTCTTCATCTTCGTCCGATAATTTGAAATTATTTGCCAACAAAATAAAAAAAGTCTATATTTTAAGATTGTTTGTAGTGGAAGCTAAAAGGCTAACATGCTACACAGACAGGAAACGCTCTCGGTAAATCTCACGCAAGTGTTTCCTGTCTGTGAAGCATGTTAGCCTTTTAGCTTCCGCTTCAAAAAACCTTAAATATAGACTTGTTTAATGTATTACTGAACCGTTTCTAATGTTGAGGCACCAATACAAGAGTTACAATTGAGTAGGATGGAGGTGTTTGGATGTTTTTAAGTATCTTTTTGGATGAAAAAAAAAAACGAGCTCCGGTCGTAAACTCTAAGTCAACCTGGAGGTCGGTAAAACATTAGTGAAACTTATGAGTATTCCTTCAATGAAATGAAGCTGTGAATTAATTGTATCCCAAGATTTATGTTCTCAAACACAAGCGGGTTCATCTATTTTTGATACAGCAACACTTCCACATCTCAACAGTCGTAATCAGGTGGAATAACGTTAGGACTCTTCTGCGTGAGTTGACAATAACTACTCCGCCTAAAGACATGACACCTCCCCCAGGACGCCGGCTCCACCGACCCACCTCCCAATAACATCAGAGCAGCATGTAAAGATTTTCCTCTCCGTCCTCGCTAATGCCGAGAATAACAAGTGATAATCAGGGCAGAGACCGGCTCGAGTTGACAAAGATTAGCGTGTTTCTCGAGTCAGTGCACCTGGAAACGCTTATTAAAGAATCTTCATTCAATCAGAAGGATGAAGAGATCTCTCCGGAGTTTAATTGAACTGATAAACCTTTTAGCGGACTGCATGCTATTAACACGGAGCCCACGATCTTAGAGAAAATCCCGACCGCTTAGTCGGAACCCACAAGAGAAGATTCTTGAAGCCGTTTCCAGTTGGGTGTGTAGATGGTTGTGATTTACCATCAGGAGAGAAAAGTCCAATTTCCCTCCGGAATTCTTTTACTCACCGGGGGATACGCAGGGGGTTGTACAGTTTTTAGAAGAGTCGCCGGGAGGTAAAAACTCAAGGATCGATGTGACCAGAATTAATTCTGGTTTATAAATGTTGAATCAATCAACTATTCAACTATATGTTGAATCGTAACAATCTCAAAACACTTTATAGTTCAATCAATGCAATAAGATGCTACAAATCAATGTGGCTAATCATTTACTGACTGTTGCCGTACGTATGGAGTTGACTTAAAAATAAAATAAAAATATATGCATGTTAACAGAATGCTTGTTATTATTTAATTTATTTTAAGGGGGGATGTATAAAATAGTGATGAAGCTTCATGAAGCAGTGTCATTATCTGCAGAGTCCACTAGATGGCGCCACCTACTGACACTGTTTAATGATGCTTCATCAACACAAAACGACAGGGAAAAAGCGACAGTAAGACAACAAAAAAGTTAAGAGGTTAAAAAAGAATTAAAGGGAAAACTACAAAACATAAATCAAGTCGAACAACCCAGTTTAAAAAAAAAAGTGTTTTAAGGAGAGTCAGTGTGAAGAAGAAAGATCTCATATTTGGTCACATTTGACCATGTGAACATCAGCCAAATATGTACAATGAATTTATACCAAGAGAGAATGCTTGTATGTAGCATATAAATTAAATACTTTATCATTCAACCATTAAACCTGAGCCGTGTGCGTGGAACCATCAGTAGATTCTGATCCACAGACCTCAGAGCCCGAGCTGGGGTGTAAGGCTGGATCAGATCAGTGATGTAAGGAGGAGCCTGACCATGAATAGCTCTGAAAGTAAGAACCAGAATTTTAAAGTTGATCCTGAAAGAAACTGGAAGTTTTCTAAGTTTAGAGATTTTTCTCAGTTGAAGGAAACAGTTTCTGGTCAGTTTTCTTCAGTGTCGAACAAGAGACATGTCTTTATCAAATACAACACCCAGGTTTCTCAGGCTCAGTTTGACAGACTGACCTAAGTCACCCAAGTACTGACTCAACCCTGGAATCTTATCATCAGGAGCAATAACCAGTGTTTCAGTTTTGTCCACATTTAACTGTAGAGTGTTTTCACTCAGCCATTGTTTGATTTCTAGCAAACAATTGACTAAGCTGTTCAGCCTCTGGGGCTCAGTTGGATCAAAAGAGCAGTAGAGCTGGATGTCATCAGCAAAAATGTGATAAGAAACATCTGGAAATCTCTGAATGATTTTACCGAGGGGAACTAAGTACAGCAAAAACAATAAAGGACCCAGAACAGAACCTTGAGGGACTCCACACAACAGATCTGCCGATTCAGACCTCATTTGATTGGCAGATACACTAAAACTGCGCCCAGAAAGGTAAGATGAGAACCATTCTAACACAGACCCAGACAGTCCCACTTCATCCCTCAGTCTTCTCAGCAGGATCTGGTGATCAACTGTGTCAAAGGCTGAGGACAGATCCAAGAGAACCAGAACAGTGAATTTACCAGAGTCAGCCGACATCATGATGTCATACATTACATGCTTATGCAAATAGACTCTGATTGTACAAATATAAACGTAACATTTTCTTAGCAGATTTGCCATTATGACCATTGAGTTTTTATTTGTAATACCTATATAACATGGGTAAGTTACAAACACATTTTGTACACATTTATTAAAGTGTCCAACGACAATAGTGCCTCGACATTCGATCGAATCACAAATCTACATTGTCAGGACAAATTGAAGATAAAAGAGGATTAGAGAAGAACATAGTATTGTGTGGTATCAAGGCTACACGCCCTCAGCTCTTTCTGAATTTACCAACATCCGTTTTGTTGCATCCATGAGAGAAAAGACCTTTGGTGGAAAAACCAAGTGGAAAAACAACTCGGCCCAGAGCATCCTGACATTAACATTAGGCAACAAGCCAGTGGCTCTTTTCTTTGTGTATAGTTCTAACAGCCAGTTGTGTTTGTGTGGCGTTAAGGTTTGAATACAAACAAACACTTTTTAACGGATCCTGCTTTTCATTTTCTTAACTGAAGTCGGATTGATGTGGCAGAGACCTCAATACTTCATATTTTAACTCAACATACTTCATAATGTGCAGTTTTTGTAACTCAATACTTCATATTTTAACTCAACACACTTCTTAATGTGCAGTTGTTGTAACTCATGAATATAAACCAGAACATGAAGTCGCCTTGTCCTTGTTGCCGAGGTTTACATTCATGTCTACTTTTGTGGCCCTCGAGATCACAAACTGTTCTTCAATCTAACGTTGGCCAGATTCATACAGAAAATATTCCAGTAGTTCAAAAAAGTTAAAATCCATAAAAGCTTCTATCAAACTATTCACCATCTGAAAAACTGTAATTGGTGCCAATTAGCGTCAGTGCGGTTGGTTCTGAATGGCCGCACTGAACATGTTTCAGCTGAATTATGTCAAATTGAATCTCTTTATTAACCTGTGTTTTTCACGGTCAATACAAAAACTAGATCCTCCGGGATTTTAAACAATGTCAAAATGGCACACAAAACAAATGGCGCTATGGTTGAGGGTGGGAGTTCATCGATAGCCTGAGGCGGCTCAAATAAAACGAACTTGGGGTATGTGTAGTTGTTTACAAGCAGCTGCGCATTATAACCCCCTCCTAATCCCATTACAGGAAACCCCTTCCAGTAGTTATCAGACACGAAATATTTAATCTTGTAGACCCACTCTGACTAGGCACTAAATTATAGAGAACAGATGAATCACAAAAGTAACTACACCGTATTCTAGACTATAAGGTGAATTTAAAATCCTTAAATGCATCCAATATCCACAGTGTGCCTGATAAGCCTTAAATTATTCATGGTTGTACTTACTGACCTCGAATATATTTAATGTCATACATGGCGCTCACAAATCTTTCAAAATGTTGTTTGACGTTGAAGCTGTACCACAAATTACCCTAATAATTCTCCAGAAGGCTACACTTTTAATACTACAAAGCCACACCATATTTATTTTGTAATTTACGAACAGCTTAAACTCTGTATAAGTACAATAAACACGTATGTGTGGATACAATTTTAACAATCAACATTTTTTTGAGACCATAGTCTCCCATCTGAGACCCACATCAACAGCAGCTCTGATCGCTTGCAGGCATGTTTAAATTGGTAGGAAATGAAGGCAGAGAAAGGAAAAAAAACAAGTAAACAATTTTTTCTAAATGGTTATGTTTTATTAACCGGGAAACAATTTACACATGTCAAAGTTGACAACTCTAAAACAAACCTAAGCTACACGTTGGTTTTGCAGAACTGACAAAGTATTTAGTCTCGCTTGAGGGGTTTTTATCCCAGTGTCAACTAAATATTAAAACAAAAAAAAACACGTCAAAACTTATTTAGAATCAATAACTGGCAAACGTATGCCCTCTGGTGGGCACCAACCTATGAATGCACTTTGAGAGCGCAGACCTCTTCCAAGCAGCCCGATTGCTGGCCTAGATTTAACGCTCATTCTTTAGGGTGTTGGTTTTTGATATGATCTTTAGTAGAAATTTGCAGGATGTTTTTGTTTCCTGTTTCCTGATCCAAGAATCTTTTGATTGATTCGTCAATTAGTGGTAGAAATTCTATGTTAACCATTTATAAGCAATTGCGCTTCATAACCTGCTTCTAATCCTATTACAGCAAACACCTTCCAGTAGTTATCAGACACACAAGTTCATTTACCATAGTCTTCGGAGTATAAGGTGCATTCAAAATCCTTAAATGAATCCAAAATCGACAGTGAACACAATAAACCTTATATATAAACGTTGAAAACCACGAAGCCGTACTGCAAGTTACCGAAGACACCATAGCTACTACGTATATTACTCGGTAAGGCTCAATAACAATATTCTTTGCGGAGTAATACTATGAAGCCACATTATATTAATTTACAAACATTATAAACAATGTATTTGATTGATTTGTCATTTACTGGTAAAACCCACGTGACCTGCTTTACACAAAAATAGTAAAACAAATAAAGGGGAATACATTATTCAAAGACGTGTAATGCAAACGGTAATCTGTAACAACGCCAGAAAATAATCGTGTTTTGTTTTTTTGCCCCCAAATATCATTGTTTTCTGAAAATTTCCAACACAGATGTTAGCAAAAAGACACCCTCATCAGCATAAGTAAATATTTTCCAAAATGTGTTTGTATTGAGGCTCAAAGCGCTATTTAATCCCAGCAGAGGCGTCTTGATTTGAATATGTTTGTATACGGTGAAGCATCTCCACGGAAAGAATAGAGACAAAAGAAAAAAACATCTTAAATTAGAGGCAACTATATTTTACACCTCAGACTAAACTCATTTAAAGAGGCAGGGCTTCAAAAGATCTCATGACTTCAGCGACTGCATTCTCCCAGGAGGCCCTAACAAGTTTTGTCAGGCATTGTAAGCACCTTTGGTTCAGCTGAGCTTAAATTTCACAGGCAGAAATTCCTGTATTGTGTTTGAGCCGAACAATATCGATCCTTCCTGTGTTTCCTCCAGGCCTGCAGTGGCAGCAGAAAAAGAAAGAAAAGGCGTTGGGTTCCATTATAAAACTGGGATCCTCCTCCACAGAGGTGCATTTGTCATGAATCAGAACTTGTTCACTGGTGACCCTATCGTGAAATAAAACATCTAAAGCTCAAAATCTACAATTACTACCTTGTTTTTTAAACTGATAGTTGTTTGGAGGAGCTTGGAAATCAATCCAGTAAATTGAGGCAGGTGTGTTTATTTGGCAGGAAGGTGAATATCGGATGGTATTTCGGGGCCGGAGTGGCCAGAGAGCACATGGCTTTTAATTGGCTCATATTAGTTGGTTGCAGAGGCAGACGTTGGCCCCGCGGCTTGTCTTAATCCATCAGAGGCGCTGTTGGAGCAACATCTAATGAGGGCTGCAAACTATGCTTTCTGCCATTAATAACAGCAATTTGCCAAGATGCAATGAGAAAACAAAGCGGGCCCCGGTGATGGACTGGCCCAAAATGTGGCTGTTATTGTGTGCCGTGATTTATGGCTCTGGCCTACCTTTGCCTGGGTGTCAGAGCGACTAAATATACGAGGAAAAAAAAAAAAGATGAAGTTTCTCGAGTCTCTCAGTCAACGGGGGAAGATAGTGGAAAAATAAACGATCCTTAGATATGACTGATAATCACGAGTAGATTATGAAGCTTAGCTGCGAAGAGAAAGTGAATAGATATTCTTCTACGTTGGCGAGAGAGTGTTTTTGTCGTCGTATTGACTTTCTTTTCAGAGCGGCCAGTCCTTTTATTTTCTCTTTTTTTAACAAATATAAAACAACTTATAGAGAAAATTCAACTGTAAAAGTAAATACTTGATCAAAAAGAGCTATTTGTTTGTTGTTAAACTTGAAGAAAGCTACTTTTACTAAGCCAAACATCACCAAGATTATAAATAATTCAGTCTAACTACTTAAGAACTACTGAGACAACAAGTGAGGGCCTCGCATTACTTTGAAGAAATCAAGTTAGTTATTCATTTTGTGTAATGCTTCAGGAAAACATGTATTTGCAGTTTTTCAGGCAATTTCATTCACATTTTTGTTCAAATCAACTTCAAAACTCTTAATGTTCAGTCAAATAAACAACAATTGATTTAATCTAAAGCAAAAATAATTAAAAAAACAAAAACAAACCTTAGCTATTATTTGATTTAAAATAAGTATGTGGTAGTAAAACAGTAGTAAATGTAATTTTCAATACTAATTAGATTATTTATTAATATAGCATTATTATCTTAAAACGAGATGAACATTTCCATCTTATACTTGGTACATCAATAGTGACATCTACTGAATATGAGCTCTTTCTAAAAACTTGATTTACATGTTTAATTATATGGTTTCGGTGAAGCGGGGTTATTTTATGAAGGTAAAATGAGTGCATAAGTCAAATCAAGGGTTTGTGGGACTTATGCACTCGTTTTACCTTCGTACTTTCTTACAAGAGTAGCTCTGACAAAACGTTTCTGTTGAGAGTTGTGATTGTTCTGAACAATAGTTAGGGTTAGTTTGGTCTCAGCCAAGAATAACTGTAAGTAACTGAACGATTATTTAATTTTGGGATATAATCGCGATTTTTAAAATGTGATTAGCAAAGGTTGCAATTTCATGAAGCTTCATCAGCATCATTGGTGTCAGAAGTAACAGCTTGTTTTTCTTGCTATAATGTATTTTCTCAACGTCTCTTTACTACCACCGTGAAATGTGAGCGACACATATATTTGTAACGTGTGCGTTTGTGGATATTTCTGCAAACCAATAGAACAACTTGTATTATTAGTATTTTCAAATGTAGACTGTCTGTAAGGACACTAGAAGTATAAGTTACAAAAAATATTGATAAATATTTTGATGAGTGTGAATCTGTAGCGTTAACCAAAAACAACCATTTTGTTCAGAGTCGGCTCGTCACGTGACTTTTGTATTACAGGAGATGCACTTAAAAATGAGAGATTGAAGTGAAGTGAAACCTGGAAGAAATAGGTAGACTTTAAAATAAGATAAAACATTTTTATATTATTATTTTGTACTTCATTTAAATCAGATCAAGATTTTATTCAGAATACGATCAATTATTCATCCATAATGGTTCGTCTACTTCTGTTCTTCTTCCAAAATACTTAAGGACGGTATTAAAATATACTTATGATCGTGAAAAGTCCAAAGCATGTTTTCACGGCGACATTAGTACATATGAGCTCATGTTTGGAGGTGAAGTTCTGAAGGACACATTTGACAAACTAGAAAATAAAATATAAGAAATGCTGCAGATAAATCCACCAGGAAAAAGTGATTAGAAAGATTATCATCTGGAAAAAAAAGAGGCGACATAAAGAGATAAGTATCTTCAACGCAGGGTTGACGCATGAAATAACTCTTAGAAAGTTCGCTTTTCCAAACCACCTGACCCCCAAAGCAGCATCTGTGTGTCACTATAACTAACTGTTATGCTACTTGAAACGGAAATAGAGGTTAGCGTCTCCTCAAGGCACGGGGGGGGTAAAAAAAAGGATATATACTTTGAGAGAAGGTCTTCTTCGGTGCACAAACAGTGCCATCCGAGTGATTTACTGTTTAATGACATGCTTCAGCTTCAAGTGTGTCATCGCCCGGCTGCTGTAATCCACTGGCCTCCCACAAGCTCACACAGTCACGGGGAACTCTATCAGTGGCTCTTCAATCTGGAGGGCCTCAGGCATGTGGAATTATCATGTCATTGTTGAGTAAAGTCAGAGCCAGGGAGAAAATGCAGCCAGTCTTCCCACACAGAGTTAGTCAGATGCAGTGGGGTGTATATCACAGGCACAGTTAGCTCGCTGACTAAAGCAATTAATCTCCGCTACATCCCACTCTCTCCCTTTTTCTATCGCGGCGTTTGTGCGCATCGCGTTGGAGAGGCTGCTTATTTTTCCCTGACTTGACATGAAGCTTTTGAATCTTCTTGTCGTGTGAGTTTCACGAGGCGCCCGTGGGGTGTGAGGATGGCAATCGCTGAAACCCCTGCCCTGCGAAGCTTAAACATGATGAAATGATCTGCTGCCTTCCCACAAGATGAAAGGACACGCGTACGCTGAGAGTCATAATTTGCCGCTAGTCAACTACGTATAGCTATTTACCTTTGACGTTAATGTGATGCAAATATATGTGTACCATTTGCATTTATTTGCACAAATGCAGGGGGCGCTGTAGGTAATTAAGTCAAACCGGCCTAAGATCGACTTGTGACAAAAGAAGGTGACAGATCTAAATTCAATTCCCCCCCCGTGGCAATATTCCTAAACATCAAGCCAAGATGTCATAATCCCAGTTTAGGGGATTATTTAAGTGTCACAAGCCATGTAACTGTGTGAAGTTTTATTTATTTATTTATTTGTTTGATGCGGCAGTGAGGCTATAAAATGTGCTTCACTACTGGGGGTGTCAACGTTAAAAAAATGTCCAAACATGTAGTCAAGGATTGTAACTGTTTACCCGAAGTTGCACTATATAACCACTAGAGGGTTATCTCTCAATTCAAATACGTCCTAATCCCATGACAGCAAAGCCCTTCCAGTAGTTGTCAGTTTTATTATTTTAGATACACTTCAAATAGCTAATAAATCATTTTCATAAAAATGCACCTTATGATCCATATTTTCATTTTGCGCAAGTTACCATAGTATTACTGCACACATGTTCATAGTATTTCTCTGTGAGTCACCGTAGGTTGACTGTGCAAGTTCCTGTTGCATTACTCAGTAGGTCACTGTAGTATTTCTTTACAAGTCACCATAGTATTTCTCCATGAGTTACAGTACTATTACTCTGCGAGTCACCATATTATTACTCCACGAGTCACCGTTGTATTACTATGTGAGTCACCGTAGTATTACTCCCTAGTCACCATAGTAATACTCCCAAGTCACCGTAGTAATACTCCACGAGTCACCGTAGTATTAGTCCGTGAGTCAACATGGTATTACTTCGCGACTCATCGTAGTATTACTTTCCGAGTCATCATGGTATTACTCCGCTACTCATCGTAGTATTACTCCGTGAGTCATCATAGTATTACTCCGCGAGCCGTTGTAATATTACTCCGTGAATCACTGTACCATTACTTTGCAAATCACTCTAATATTGCTCCACAAGTCACCGTAGTATTACTCAACAAGTCATTGTTGTATCACTACACATGTTACTGTATTATTACTCCACAAATTACTGAAGTATTAACTGCAAATCACCCTTGTATTACTCTGCAAGTCACCGTAGTATTACTCCACGAGTCATCATAGTATTACTCTGCAAATCACCCTTGTATTACTCTGCGAGTCACCATATTATTACTCCACGAGTTCAGTTGTATTACTATGTGAGTCACCTTAGTATTACTCCCTAGTCACCGTAGTAATACTCCCAAGTCACCGTAGTAATACTCCACGAGTCACCGTAGTATTAGTCCGTGAGTCAACATGGTATTACTTCGCGACTCATCGTAGTATTACTTTCCGAGTCATCATGGTATTTCTCCGCTACTCATCGTAGTATTACTCCGTGAGTCATCATAGTATTACTCCGCGAGCCGTTGTAATATTACTCCGTGAATCACTGTACCATTACTTTGCAAATCACTCTAATATTGCTCCACAAGTCACCGTAGTAGTACTCAACAAGTCATTGTTGTATCACTACACATGTTACTGTATTATTACTCCACAAATTACTGAAGTATTAACTGCAAATCACCCTTGTATTACTCTGCAAGTCACCGTAGTATTACTCCACGAGTCATCATAGTATTACTCTGCAAATCACCCTTGTATTACTCTGCGAGTCACCATATTATTACTCCACGAGTTCAGTTGTATTACTATGTGAGTCACCGTAGTATTACTCCCTAGTCACCGTAGTAATACTCCCAAGTCACCGTAGTAATACTCCACGAGTCACCGTAGTATTAGTCCGTGAGTCAACATGGTATTACTTCGCGACTCATCGTAGTATTACTTTCCGAGTCATCATGGTATTACTCCGCTACTCATCGTAGTATTACTCCACGAGTCATCATAGTATTACTCTGCAAGTCACCGTAGTATTACTCCAGGAGTCATCATAGTATTACTCCGCAAGTCATTGTAGTATTACTCATTCAAATGAAAGAGGCACAAAACACCGTTAAATGAAATATGAGTTCCGTGAAACTGTTTCTCATCTCATTAAGCAGCTGCTACCATCACCCTCTTCTCTTCATCCATAAAAATCACACTTTGGTCATTTGGAATCTTTGGTTTCCGCTGCAGCTTCAGGATGCATAATAAAGATAGAGCAGCGTAATATCTGACCATGCAAGTGGCCCCTGGAGAGCGACACTTCACGGTCACACCATCAGGAAATATGACACACGGGGAACTGTTGGGTGAAGATAAGGCGCCTGTGGTCCGGGGAAGTGAGGAACCAAATGTTCCGTCCAGTCGCGTCTCACGTAAAACTACATGATTGATATCAACGATGTGCGTTCGCCGCGGCTGCGGCAATAACCTGAACCTTCTGTGCATTGTTTGCGTTTAATGGACGATTACAAATGCTGGACGTGCATTTAGGTCAGTGCACAGTAGAACCATGAGTGCAAATGAAGTGAATCGTCTTGACCTTTGACCTGATGAAGCACATTCATCACAACCTGATCCTCTTATCGCATATTCTTTAAAGTACATTTTAAATATTTGTTTGTCTTTTATAAGCAATTTCCATGTTTTTTTTTGTTGTTTTTTAAGGGGTGGAAAAAACATTTGTCGATGAGCCTACTGGGTCTTTTTAAGCTTCCTGGTTCCAGTCCGCTGTGTCAGATTACCAATTCCCTTAGTTTATTTTTAAAAATGTATTGTGTGTGTGTGTGTGTGTTTCTAAATCTCAACGCACTTTTCTTTTGTACTTAATTGTCATCGTTACCATACTGCGTGTGTGTTGACTTCTACGGTATTATTATTTTTTTAATTTTATTATTGCCTTTTAGTTTCTTTTAGTCCATCTTGTCAGTTTTAATTTTTTTAAATGAAAAGTTAAAAAAGCAGACCTGAGCAAAGTGGGGCAAAAATGTTATATAGTATAATTCATTTCTAGTCTCTACATTGTTTTGTCCTCAGTCTATGTCATTTTTGCAAGTATTTATTGAGCCCCGGACAGATTTAAGTGAATATGAAAATAGTATTTAAAATAAAGTTGGATTTAATTTTTTTTTAAATAGCATGTTGGTACAAAAAAGTAATAATTTTAGCTAAATTCAGCTTGATTTTATACTTTTTACCTTTAGACTTTACCTCTAAATAGCTTGATTGTTATTTTAACATACTTATTATTTATTTATTTAGTGGAGTAAAAGTATCATGATGTTCTACTCTATCTTAATCTTTGTCTTTGATCAATGTTCTTTATCTATAGACTTAGATTGTATCATCTTGTTCTTTCTATTTATTTCTCTTTGTTCTTGTTCTTATTTTTATGAATAATTGCTGTGTCTAATTGGAAAACAAAAAAAAAATTCTAAAGGAGACCTCCCGAGGGACCAATAAAGTTCTACCAACCTACCTACTTAATTTTTACTTTAAATGCTTTGTTAGTTTCAAATATCTTTAGAAAAAACCCCCAAGAAAAACAACATATATATTTCCTTTTTAATCATTCAATACCATGTTTATTTATTACATAATGTAATTACTGTCATATCTATATATAGTTTTCCCCTCACCGTGTGAAAAGAGGACAAATAAAAGTTGGATTATTTTCAGGAAATTCTCTTAAGTTTAAGACATTATTTAACATTATCGATGCTCGATCATGAAGCTGACGATAAAGCCGTTTCTTCCCTTGACTGACATGTCTCCAAATTATATAAGGGCTGCTAAATCAACAGCCCTCTGAGTGATGTGCACGTGGATTCCACTTCTCTGGAGAGATGCTGTAAAAGTGACACAGGTGCTTGAAAAGCTGCCAGTCGCTCCTCACTCCGGCGTGGAAGACGTTTGGTTGATAGATGGGATGCAAACCGCCTGACTCATTATTTTCCTCCGACTACATGAGAAAAAAGGTCAAGCGCAGCAGATTTTGGTATGTGAGCGTGCATATCTCTTTTTTATTTGTATTGAAAACTTGACACAGCAGTACATCTGTGACGTGACAGCAGGGGGTTTAGTCGAGGCCACGTCCACAGCTGAGTGAGTCCGAAGGTTGCTGTGCGGTCAGATCCACGGATCACTGGAAAAGTTGAGGAATCATCGTCAGTTGTGTAGATTGTCCATTTGATCTGTGATTGTATTGTGATGTTGTGTGTTTTTTTTTGTATTATTTGGGATAAGAGTAGCTTAGTTTTCTGTTTTGAATTAATTTAATTTATTTATTCATGGTGTTTTTCCTACTTCACTGATCATAACACCAAGACTGAAAAGAACATTTTATCGACGATCCTTCTGGGTCTACTTAAGCTTCCTGGTTCCAGTCCGCTGTGTCAGATTGCCAATTCTGCTAAATTGGTAAAGTTAAATTCTCTTTCGTTTCTTGTTTCATCTTGTGCACTTCCCTCGGTGTGTATTTTGAATTTCTTCCATGTGTGTGTGTGTTTCTGAATCTCAACCTACTTTTCTATACTGAAGTATTACTCTCAAATCACCGTAGTATTACTCTCCAAGTCATTGTGTTATTACTCCGAAAGTCACTGTAGTATTACTCTGCATTTTTGTCATTTAAATGACTTTAAGTTCAATTAAATATGAACTTGATTATTTATTGTTATCCTTACCATCCTACGTGTGTGTTGACTTGTACAGTATTATTATTTTTTACATTTTACTATTCTCTCTTATTTTATTTTAGTCAATCTTGTCTGTTTTACACTTTTTACTCTTCCCTTTTTTGTGTTCTCGATCTCCACACACTTATGTTTCCTACATATTATTATTATCTTTACCATTCTACGTGTGTGTTGACCGCTATGCTATTATTATTTTTTTATTTTTAATATTTACTTCCCATTTCTTTTAGTCCGTCTTGTCTGTGTTACCTTTTTTTTACTTTTCCCGTTTGTGTTTACCCGAATATCCACACACTTGTGTTTCCTAATTTATTGTTATCTATACCATTCCACGTGTGTGTTGACCGCTACAACTCCATCACTCTATCAGGTCACCACATGCATTTCAGTCCAGTGAGTCCTGGGTTTTGTGACACGTGGGAAGATTTTTGTTTCTTGTGTAGATCTTTAGAACTAGTGTTACTATTACCATCAAAATGACTGTAACTAAAGATTTCATCTTTCAGTTTTACTGATAATCCTGCCATTTCTATTTATTCTTTTTTTCACCAAGGAGCGATGATTAAATAAGTCTTACGTCCAAGTATGTGGAAACCAGATAAAATCATCCTTTGTATAAAGGAAGAAGTACTTTCTGTTCCTTTCAAATAAAACATAGGACAAATACAAGGTCCGATTTTCAAAAGGAAACCACTCCTTCCAATCGAAAGGTCATGTGCACCTTGAAGTGACGGACAAACAGGCTGGTAAAGAAAGGATAAAAACAGGTGGAACAGGCAGCAACTAGCAGACAAAAGCCTGAATGAAAAAAGCTCAACAACGTCGTTGGTCTCTCCACTAACAACGGAGAGTTTCCTGCACAAGGATCAGTCCTTGTTTCTGTATTCACAGCCACCACGCTTGCGTCATGGGTCATGGGCAATGGCAGGAAACGAGGGAGCGGGAAGTGGGCAGAGCAGGCGCCATTTGGAATATTAAACGGGGGAAGATTTGGAGAACAAGTCAAGAATAGAGGAATTGAAACACAGTTGAGTTGCTTTATCCATGTGACTTCTTTGAGTGTGTTACGTGTCACCGCTTTTCTGCACAGTCATAGCTTGAAGAACACCTGAAAGATCGAACAACATTTACTGCGTTTTTAGAGATTTATTAGGAAATTCTATACAGATACTAGATATTTTATAAGATACAGAACAAAACTATTCTAAATGAAAAATGCAAAGTAATGTTATTTAGTTTAAAATACTTAATTGTACCCCTTTACATGCTTGCATGTACTTAAAAGGATGCTGTCATTTTTTTGGACAGATTTCGACGTGGTGCTTTTAAGGGCTTAAAGAAGGACAAAAATACCAGAATACTTGCAACTTTTAAAAGGGCCATGTCTTGTTTAATATTTAAGCTCCAGAGTCTTATTAAGTTTAAACTGTTCCGTGGAATGAGACGAAGAAAATGTTCTTTTACAATGTTGTAGAACTTTTATTAAGGGATTAGCCTTTGAAGTTGAAAAGAAGATAAATTATCTTACTCAAGACACAGATAAGTTCATTTTGAGTCCGATAATATTCCTGTAGGAAATAAGTGCTCTTTATATCTTGTGTTATCTCTGGGTCAAGATGACCCGGGGCCCAAAAAAACGAACGTGTTTGGGGTATCCCTTGTGTTCCCTCTGGGTAACACAAGTAAGTAAGTAAGTAAGTCATTTTTATTTATATAGCGCTTTTCCAGACCAGGGTCACAAAGCGCTTAAACAATCAAAACAATATTTAATAAAGTATATACTTTAAAGGGCAAGATAAAACTGATAACACAACAGGAGTTCCAGAAACAAGTATAAAAGATACTGATATATTTTCACATATTCCATTCTGTTTTATAGAACCCCTGACGCCATAAAAGACATTTAAAAGACATTTAAAAAAGGTAAAACTTGCGGCCAACATTCAATTTGTTCACTTCTTTTTAATGGTTTATTTCAGGTTTGGAAGCTTGACTAGTTAGTATAAAGATGCCTGCGTGAAGAGGCAGTTCCAAAAAAAAAGAAGACAAAATTGACATAAATGACATAAATCATTATCATGAATTAATCAACCCTGGACTTTAAAGACGTCTTTGTAAGGTCAAAGATGGCAAACTTGACATCCATATACAGGGAATTTTTCATTGGTTAAAGAGGGTTTAACCGTTTTTTTTCAAAACAGAACAGTCACTAAGGAGGAGACCATGGGTCAGACCCAGGTGAAATGAGAGGATCATAAACCAAATGTTGATCAAATATAACCTTTTTTTTGTTGTTGTTCCACCCTGACTATTGAACTCCCTCTCGAACATGAACGAGGCTCTGCATTGGAATTCATGTTGAAAGAGTTTCCAGGTGGACGCTTGATGAGTTTGACACGTGGCTAACCCACCTGTTAGCACAATTTCTCAGCGCCAATCAGACACAGAATGGTGGGCGTAATACATAATTGGATTTTTACATCAAAGGGCCCGAGAGGCAAGTGGGGGTTCGTGCGTCACTCAAGAGCCAAGCAAACCGGTGCGGAGGATAAAAATGAAACTCGCATGCCGATTTATCAGTACTTTGGCGCGGATTAAAGGACCGCGGACCCCCTGCTGGCATCACCAACACTCACGCGGTCCGCCTTGTTTCCGCATCTAAAACCTCCCTCCGCCTCTCAAGATGATGCTTCATCAGTGGACGTCTCGCAGCAGATGGACGTGATGCCGGAGAGTCCTCGGCGAGCGGTTCAACCTTTCCCGTCAGACAAAAGAGGAGAGACGAGGACACGCCCCAAAACCTAATTACCAGACGGGGTTCGTGAAAAAGAGTCTGGAGAGGAAACAATGGTGGCAGGAAGAGATCGCCCGCCGACGCCATTTGGTGGTTTACAGCATGACAATGATGGTTAATGCCTTTTAAAAATCAATGTTTACAATTCAACGGCAGCTACAAAGTCGGTCAATACAAACCATTATTCGTATAGATTTTTATTTTTATTTCTTGCATGCACATCATCCTCCTCCTTGGCTGCGACATATTTATGTGCCAGACCGCACAGTACAGTTACCTCGGTGCTCATATATTGCAGCGGCTCGGATCGAAACATCACATTCTGTCATTAGCGGTGATGGAAATAACGAAACTATTATATTCTCGGGTATTAAACCGGGTTCGTTATCAACTTGTCATCACTCCGGTCTCCTAGCAGCAGCAGCAGCAGCAGAGGAGAAGGAAGGAGCCAGGGAGATTTTGCAAAAGTTATTGGCTAGAACGAAGAAAGAGCTGAGTTAGGTCCCGGTAAGCCTATCCTAGATTCTTCAGGCGAGAGGCAGGGGACACCCTGGACAGGATGCCAGTCTTTCGCAGGACACACAAAGACAGACAACCATTCAACCACACTCTCATACCTATGGACAATTTCCCCCTAGTTCCTAATCAACCTCTGTATGTTTTTGGACTGTGGAACACAAGGAGAACATACAACACCCTGTCCTGAAGGTCATTTTCAGAAAAATACTTTTTATGAAGGTATGTATGTAGAATAAGCGCATTCAACACACATTATAATACATTAATAAGGTTTTATAGGAGAAGTTGTAACAGTTTATAACCAAGTGTGAGTCGAAACATGAATTCGGAATTTTCTATGAGTTAAATCTACCGCTTATGGTTTTATAAATCGTGTAGGAAGTCGCTTTAGGTGATGATGAGTCGTCATATTGTCTTCTTTAAATCCTTATAAATGTAATGCATGTCTTGAATGAATGTTACTGTAATATAAAAAAACACTCATTCGTAGGAAGTGTTACTAGAAAGATGTTTAAACAATACTTGAAGTGAAACTAAACAATGTACGCTTGAAGTCAATTCATGTAATAAATCATTGATGTGCTTCCACAGATGTGCGGCAAAGAAAAAACTCAATAGATATAAATATGATATATGTTAGTACCTGTCTAACAAATTTGTTTCTGTAAAATATTACATATTTTAACTATGTTAAAGCCAAAGTTACTTTCCCTGGTAACTAGTTACTTTCATAGTAGAGTGAATAGTAATAAGTTACTTATTCAACACTGGTCAATAGTTTAATTAAAAAAAGTTATCATGCAACAGCCTGGATTTATTATTAATTATTTTAGATTAATTGATTTATTAGGAAGCTCTGTTTTATGTTATTTAATTTTTTGTGAAAGTGAACAGACTTTTCTTCCATATGTTTTTGACTCCGACATTATATTCAACGCAAAAAAATGCTTTACGTCAGGTTTAATTACATTTTTAGAATTTTTCTATTTTCATCCAGATGTTGCCTGAAGTCAGAACCACAAGTCACATCGTACTCAACACTAGGATTGGTATATTTTGTGTACATTTTGTTGAGTCCAAAACCAGAACAGTGGTCCAGACCTGTACTAACTAAACAGGCAGCAGAGGAGACAGCTGTCTGCCTACCACGCTCCTATGTGATCTGTGCTTAGGGAACAGCCTGGTATTCCAAAGCCCCATCTGAAAACAAATTAAAGAGGATTAGAGACTGCAGCTCCCGTCCTCTCTGTTCTGGGGACAGTGTCCTTCTGGCCCAAATAGTGACCTTCATGCCGGCTTCCTATCGTACACACACAGGTGATTTGAACAAACATTAAGGTCACACAGTCTAGAGTCTGCAGAAATGCCACCATGATGAATTAATCAGAAAGAAAAATGCAATTCTGAATATTCTTGCTGTGCTGCTCTCTGTAGGAGGCGACCATTTATTTTCAAAACCTTGTCATGCACTGAAACTTTTCCTTTTTTTCAGACTATGTTGGGAAAAATAACATCATTGGTCGCGATTTCTTCTTGTAAGAGAATTATTAGTGAGCAGAAGGTAAGGTAAGGTAAGGTAAAACTTTATTGATCCCTCAGGAGGTCTCCTTCGGGAAATTGTTTAGAAGTCAAACCTATTTAAACTTTTACTTTTCTTATACAGGTATGTCTGTCTTGCCTGCAGTTCATACAAGACTCTGCAGTAAGAATTCTGAGCCGCTCTAGTAGAAGAACTCACATTTCTCCGATCCTTCAAACTCTTCACTGGCTGCCAGTTTCTTTTAGGATCAATTTTAAAATTCTGGTTCTTACTTTCAGATCTATTCATGGTCAGACTCCTCCTTACAATAGATAGAATACATAGAAATTGTATTTCCGTCTCATTTTCATCTTGAAATTGTTCCTTATTATTAATTATAGTAAACACACCAATATCTGGAGGGTTCGATCCACGCAGTCTTCAATTATTTAAGGTTTTTATGGAGGCTTTTGTGCCGTAATATCATATTGTGGTCCTGTGATACGTATTATATCGGCAGGTTAGTGTTAGTATACTAGATATTAATTATAAGGACTACACGGAAAAAAAACATGTGTTAATCTTTAAGGCAGAAAATCACAAAAATGTATAAATAAATGCATTTAGTACATTTAAAAAAAGGCCTGAATTGTTAATATTGTTCAATTATTTTTCATTTATTATTTAAACAATAACTATGGGGGAAAAAAATGAATAAATTCCTGGAAACTAAAAAAAGGATGAAAAAACTAGCCAAAAATTCATTGTAGGACCGCCACTGAACATAAGAAACAAAGCTGCCATTTAAAAAAAAAACATTGCAAGTAGGACTACGGTATCTAGGTCTGAAAATGTTTCCTGGTCGAGATCTAGATTGTTTGGTAAATCCACCATTGCGTCCAAGTGTTACATTATGACAGTCCCACCCCCTGTAAACACAGGGTAGCAGACACCCAGCCTAACCCTTCAAGTCCTATGGATCTACTACAAACATACCGATCCCCGTCCTCTTGCTCCGGCATTACATTTAAGCCCCGGCTTTGTCTCCAACTTAATGGTCCTTGTGTTGATCTGAAGTTCATTGCATTGACTTAACCTTTAAATTCCAGAAGCAATTTTTTTCCAGTAGGATAAATGTCATCCTTTTATCCAGGAATTAAACTTAAGACCAGACTTGATCGCGATGTGTTCGACGCACTAACCACCTTGCTACATTTTCCTTGACCCAAGGACACCAGCGTCACAATTAGAAAGACCATTACTAAAAAATAAATAAACTGCAGGATTAACAAAGTAACTCTCCTTGTGGATCTCAGCTGTAAATCCTGTGACTGGATCAGAATAACATCACATAATTCAATAATGAAAGACCATATGAGTCTCCATAAGGGATCAAAATACGCCCACAGACCCATAAAACTCAACAATGACAAATGTGACCGGTTAATATTCAATGGTCCTGCCTTGATGAAGGAGCCACTGAACATGGTACGTCTTTGTGTGTTTGAATCCTGAAATGGAATTTTGTTTTTCCACCAATGGAGCCGTTTGAGGAGGATCAGCAAATCCAACACATCAGTGTAAAAGGAAGTGGAAGAAGTATCTTAACACCTTTACTTATTGATAGAATCCAAGTCACTCATTAACTATTCAGGTAGGATGTCATGGTGTTGCAGCTTTTGGGTTAGTGCAGGCCATGTGAAGCTCAGGACAAGATATCTCGCCGCCCTTTTATGATCACGCGCTCAGGTGGACTCAGGGTCGGAAGGAGTTTCAGAGACTTTCGCTACAAACTAACTTAAAATATTAACTTGATTTCAAATGTTAAGACCTCCATACAAGAGGGACGTTGCAGACGAGCAGTATGTATTTGGATGTTTTTAAGTGTATTTTTGGACGAGGCAAAGTGAGCCACGGTTGCTATCCATATGGCCAGCATTTAAAAAATAAATAATCCGAAATAATCCCAACCCTTCCTCAACATAAGAAAGAGTAGAAAATTAGTGAAATTTGAATTAACTAAAAATATGATTAACCCAATAAATATTAACGTTTATATATCTATGACTATAATGTTAAGATGGAACACAGTGTAAAAATCTATAATATAATAACAAATACAATGGGGGAAAAAATTCCAACCGTCAAAGTGAAACCACCCAAAAAAATATCCAAAATATAATATAAAATAAAGAGAAGAATTAACAAATCTTGACAAGAATTTACCTCTGGAAAACTCAATCAGTTAAGAAGCGAAAATATTTAAACAGTCTCAGTCACGAGCCGGACAACATTTTTCATTACCGAACTATATAACAAGAGGTATGTGTAAGAGTTCAGTCCATAATCTATCCTAAATATCTGCATGTTTGATCGCCTACAACAAAAACAATTCCATTCCTTAGAAACACATGTTACTGTTTAATTATCCTAAACTAGTCACTTTAGAAGTTAAAAACAATTCACCTACTTTTGATTTTGGAGTAAACACGTACAATTACTTGACGAGCCTGATTTGGAGGACGGATCTAATCTGTTGAGCGTTTATCTAAACCGCCTAACACAACAAGATGATTGGGCGGATAATCTCTACGTACCAAGTCAGGAAACGACCCTTTTTTTTTTAACGGTTCGGTCGGAGAAAATCTGTCCATTTATCCGCTCGTGTGTCGACGGAGTTCAGGCATCTGTTATTTCAAATTAAAGTACATGGAGACAGCTGGAGATAAAATACTGGATTCAGTTATCCAATGGTTTGTCCTTCTCAGAGTCTCTCAAATGTATATAATTCACCTTTACCTCCCAGGCGCTGGATTTCCTGCTGACAGAGCACTTTCCTTTAACCGTAATTTCTTTCCTTCACCTTCTCTAAAGTAGAAGCAAAGCTATAGCAGGGAAGCAAACACGGGGCGAAACAGAGAGGGACATAGAGCACAAGCCATCACTCTTACTGACTGAGGGGAAGTCGGGAAGCATTGGTATTCACCGCCTTCCCTCCTTCTTCACTCGCAGCTCGGCTGCAGCAGACTGCGACACATGCGCACACGCTCGCCGCCTCGTACTGTCGCTAAAAGAGCCACTGTGTTAATTGGGCTGAAGCGAGTTAGCCACCGCGGCGGGAATTCATTCGCCGATGTCAAAAGACGTGGATGAATCGCATCTGTCAGGTTTAAGAGATCAAAGCGGGCAAATGTTGCGTGAGAATTTGTTTTCTCTCAACTGTACCGTAGAATAGCGACGGGCTGTGAAGCCAAATTCTATGAAAATGTGGGTTGTTTGATGGCATTTGTTTCGCCTCGGAGCCCGCAGAGTTTCACACAGGACGGTTTCCAAGCCTGGTGGATCTTATCCAAGGAGTCACGTGGACCTCCAGGATCCCCTACGAGTAACAGTATGTATTAGGGTTGTCACGAGACTGACATTTTTCAACTGGAGATACAGATCTATGTGGCTGCAGATGTTACTTATAGCACAATCACGTCATCTCCAAGAAACAGAACCAACCAACACAACCAGATTAAATTAAATATTAAACAGTAAAATCAAGATCATAAAACAATATAAAAAACACGTTAATAATACACTAACCTTGGATAGGAAAAGACAAAATAATACATGAAATCTGTACATATGTGTCATTTAAGGCCGTAGACGAAAACTCCGTCCGGGGTCTGGTTCTGGTTCGTTGGCCATTTGTTACCGGGCCGCACGGAAATAGAAATTAACTTCTGTTCTATTGATTATAACTGTCTTTAAGGTGTTTTTATTTTAAGTAACAATGGTCTGTGACTCTTGAAATATCAAGAGGCTTGTTTCAGTCAAGTTTACTCAAACAATAAACTCATGGAAAAATGTTTTTATATAAAGGTCGGTCCAGGGATATAATGCTAACATTAAATACATGTTCTGTTCTAGTTTGCCACTCAACTAACTCTTGCCCCTTAAACTTTTACAAGAATTTATCGTCAACCTGTTTCAACTCACATTATCAAGGGGTTTGAAATTGTCATAAAAATTGATAATGAACTGTTTTTTTGGGGTATTTTTGCTCATTATTATCTACAAGGGTTGCCATGATACTAATATTGTACTAATGGTTGATACTGATATAAAAATATCCAAAACTCTATACCATTTTCAACAGCTCAAGGATAAATGTTGGGTTATTTTAAGTTTCATGGTTATTATAAAAAAAAACGGTTGTGCAATAATAAACTGCAACTATGATAATACAAGTTTCATGTCTGAGGCAGTGGAAAATATAAAATAAAATGAACAATAATAATCAATTAAGTGGATTAAAAGGGCCTTCCTTGGCTTTACTTACAGTACATAACAAAATATTATCTATACTTTTTGAGTTTCGATCATTTTTACAACCCTATTATAAAGTATATTACAGTATACAAATACAATGTATGTATATAAACTTACAATCCAAGACAGTATTACATCTCACTGATAAAGAAATTGCTTGTTCTTTGAAAGATTGTATTTCAGCTCAGAACAAATCCAGCGAACAAATACAACACAAGATCTCTATTTTCTTTTGCTTCATTTCTTCTTCACTATCTTTCCGCTCGTGGCACTGCATGAAGCGGATCTTCTCTAAATCCTGGATAAATCTCTCTGTCAAACACTACAGATTGCAGATCAACGTGTCACATGAATGTCATCGCGACGCGTCCTCACACCGTACCTTCGCCGTTATTGAGGCTCTCCGTCTTTGAGCCGCGAAACACTCGCGCCACACTGTTGTCGTCACCGAGTCAAGTTACGAGTCACTGACATTATGCTCGCTGATCCTCGCCAAGTCAATGGCCATTACATTTGGAAAATTAATTAATAGAACCACCCCGGTGATTGCGGAAGGCTTGATTTATAACTTTATTAGCTCTCCAAGGACCTCCCTCTCATAACGGAAGCTGGAGGTGGTTAAGTCGGGCGTCGAGCGGCTCGTCTGGTGGAACGACGGCTGAAGATGAAACATGGTGCCCTTCGACAAATTGGTGAGGAATGAACCCAACGTTGAGGTCAAACGGCGAACGAGTCACGTGGATTTTTCTCCTCCAGCGTTCTCGTCCTCACGCGATCAGATGTAAGGAGTGAGGAGCAGTTACGGCAGATTCACTTCAGGGTACATGGATCCAGATACACCATGTTCTGCGTTAACATTATAAATCAAAAAGCTTTGGAATACCCTCGTAGAGACAAGGAAGAAGAAGAGCAACTAGACGTGGTAGCCACAGGGTTCTAGTTTCAAAGGCGGAATCATGTCAACTACACTTATAAATACAACAATTAAAAATACATTTGTTTAATTTGGACACATAAAAGTACTATTTCCTACGATGTGGCCTGTCAACCACACAAATAATAACAACTATGACTTGAGAAAACTCCAACCAAAAGTGAAGATTTATGAAAAGTCTGGTTTTGCATTAAAATTCGGAAAAACAACTTTAGTTTTTATTTTTCCAAACCAGATTGTAGTAGCTAAATATATGCCGTAGACTTCTTATATTTTCCTACTTTTTTCTCGTTTTGCTACTGCTTTTTTCAAGTCCAAATTAACAAACCCAAACACCCAAACACTTTTTAACTCGGTGGTCTGAAAACAAATGTGTTTGTGGTATTCCTTGTGTTGCACAAAGAGCATTATGACAGTCTATTATTCTTAAATAGCTATCAAAGTGTTGATTTCTACATTAAGATGACCTACTACCACTACTTTTCTTACGTTTATTTTAAAGGTGTAGGCAGATGAATGTACTGGCACAATGAGAACCACCTAGAATATTGTTCACCAGTGCACTGTCCAGATCAGGTGCTACAGCTACTAACCAGCCCACCATTAGTTTAGCAGGTAAGATACACTGCAAACATTTAAGGAAAAGTAGATTTAATCTTGCTCTGGTTGTCTAATTCACACACACACAACACTGTTCATGTAGCCACAGCAAACACACCTGTCTTAACCACTCATACAACACACCTGCACAGGTTGTCCTGGCGACAAAAGTGGTTTTATCCGGTCAGAAACATTAGAAAATAAAGGTAACACTGTTAACATGGCTCTACGAATGTGTACCTGCAAAGCTATCTAATGGCTTTTCCTAATGATTACACAGTCCGAGTCGTGAAGTGATAACGTATCAGTTAGAGTTAGAGGGCAGAACACCCATTAAGTAGAACGTGGAACTTTACAATTAATTGCACCAAAACACAGAAGAATATTACCTGCAATCCCGAAAATCCTAAAAGGTATGTGGCAAGCTGCTCCATAAATGCACACAAATAGCCCTGATATTAAACAAAAAAATGTTTTAACAGCTTGGTAACAATGAAGGAAATTATAAACTAAATATATTTGCGTTTTTCACAAAGCAGAATAAAAACATAGGTTAGTTGCAATTAAATTTGAAAATATGTAAAACTGAAGAAAGAAAATGAACAGGAAAGACACAAACTTGACAGTTGAGATGAAAATAATATAGCGGACGAGTCTCAGACTTGGATGATTGCGTCTCGAAGGCTGGTCAAAGTTTTTTTTTCCACCATCATCATGGGAAGAGAGTATTATTTCTGACAGATCTGTTCGCGCCTACGCAATAATTGTGTGAATCAAAAGCCATGAGGGAATATTCATGCAGGTACATGTGTGACAGAGATAAATGCTGAACGGTTCGAAAGTACTGCTGTTCTTCTCTTTTTTTTTTTTCAGGTGATTCTTTTAGATTCAGATGTCTAACAGAAAATAAGGACGTGACGGGAGAACAGGCCGGTGACTTATTTACAGCCGGGGGTTCACGGCGTGGACAAGTGGGTCGGCACTGGGAAAGAATAAAGCTAAATGATGAAAATCCCTCCTGTCACCAAGTGTCCCTGCAGCCGTTTTGCTGATGACTATCATCCGTCTAACCCCGTTTCCTTCGGTAAAGCAGTCTAAATCGGGGGCGCAAGTGGCATCCTTGGCAAAACCGTGAACCCGTCCACAAGGTCGGCCATCTCGCCGAGGACCGGGGGTTACCGGGCGTCGGAGAACGGCGCAATCAGGTGTGAACATCTCCACTGAGCGAGGGTCCAATCTTTTTCTCTGTTGCGGCAGAAACAGGAGGAGAAACAGTGGTCGCGCCGTCCCCGTTCGGCAGATAATTCAATTTAACATGATGACCTTCGCTGGCAGAGGTGAGTAGTACGAATACGCTGCCCATAATTATGCAAATATCAAGAGCAATTTTAAACACCGGATTCAAGATAGCAAAGTGTGTCCATGACAAGAGCCGAACTTTTAAGGTAATATATTCAGGTATTCATGCAGGGAGACGTCTTGAAGATATTTTAGCAAAAATAACACGTTGTGTAACGTTGTAATTATTTCATTTAACTGTCAGCACGACTTTTTTGAGTAATTGCCTTTTGATATCAAGCGGCTTTTGATGAATTGTTTACTTTAATGAAATGTTTTCATGACTACAATTCAATTTAAGAAACACTGAATGAGAGGTTTTGTCCAGATTTTCTAAATAAAAAGCTTATTTAATGTTTCTCATGAATTTTAATTATTTCTAATGCTTTTCACATTATCGTGGTACTGACTTATCTGAGGTAAATGAACTAACATTGTCACAGTACAAGCTTGGTACCGTAAGTACCGAATACACTACTGAATACAATACATGTTCTTGGCCGAACCATACGTCATAGTATGCGAGAAAAACAAATGTTACCACACTTTGAATGTTAAATAATTTATCGTTGTTTTTTTTATTTAATACCTTTGTGGTGTACTTAAGAACATAAGTCATATTTAAAAATATATATATATATTATTATCTACAATAGGTTGAGCAACAGTAGCGGTGTGAGAAAGAAAATCGCTACATCGATTTATCAATTGTTTTTATTTACGCTTCCCAATCATATTCCATTTTAATTATAGTTATTTTATGGTTTATATATGTCAATAAATGTTAAACATTTAGATTTTTATCTACTATTAACATGCCAATATATACAGCGTTTGTGCATTTTTGTGTTGCAATTAAACTTACGACTGCCAGATGGCAGCATTCATTACGTCCTCCGCCGCTAAAGGAACAATGAAACCCCGGTGATGACTGAGCGTGAGAGGATACAGTGTACCTTTAAAGCTGATGTTTAGACATTTTTCAGCTCAACAAGATATAAAATTCATATTAAATTGTTCTATTCAGCAAGAAACGTACATTTTTTTTTTCATTGTATGGAAAATGTATCGGAAAAAAAAAGAGTCTGGTATTGGTACCAACTACTGAATGGTTGTCGTGGTGACAACCCTACCCTAAACAGGTTTGGTACTGCAATATTTTTCGTTTCAGAGTCCACTAGATGTCTCTCTTTGCTCTTTTATCTATTGATTTGAACGGCTTTTCTACTAAAACCACACATTTTAAACGCCACCTACTGATATCGAATAAAAAAACCTCTTTTAACTCTTATAAAAAACACTTTCTAACTCAGACTCCATATGTCTCGCTTCCTCTCAGTGAACTCATTGCTGCAGCTCTTGTTTTTATCTGTACACTTTTACACTCGAGCAGTTACAGTTAATTTAAATGTGCTCTTAGGATCTCGTTGGCGGCGAGCTCGTAAATAAAGGGCTACACTATTCACATTCACGCCAGACTCAAAAATGAAGCATCTCAGCTTTTTCCAATCTCTTTCACGTGGATATTCTGTGACTCTGAGTGGCGTTTGCTAAGTGCAAACAGCGACTTGGATTTAAAAGATTATTTCGAGAGGCATCAATGCCGTGGCCTGTGATAATACAAGAATGGCTCATTGACTTTTAATAGGATTCAATTTCGACTGATACTCTCAAGGTAGAAGGAGAGTCACAGAGTCCCTTAATGTCTGATGTTTTGTTGGGTATTAAATGCAGCTTTAGGAGGGGAGAGAGGGGCGCAGTCAATGGAGCTGTAAATCTGCAGCAGACACCACGAGACCTGATTGAAAAAAAAAAAGGGAGCAATGGTGGACTTTGTTATGTCGGGAAAAAGGGACATCAAAGTCGTTCAATGACAAGAAGACAGACGCAATAAATATAAGCTTTTACTCGCCGTGTGATGTCGGATGATTGTCCGTTGTGGTTGTGACTCGCTGGAGGATTACGGTTCAGAAGATATACTGTATGTAAAATCATGACCTATTGATGAACTTGGATGAAGGATTGAACGTCGACGGCTTCACGGCTGTCAGATGGAGGAAGAGCCGCTCAGGGCTGTGGCTCAAAAACTGGGGTGGAAATTGCTTTATTTCCGAAAATTGATGAGCCTTTAAGGACACAGTGAGCATCCAACGTCATCCGACGTCTCCCTCCTCCTGACGGTTTGTGACACGCGACTATCACTCCAGTCATAATCAGGGAAAAACAAACATTAAATGTGACCTCTGTGGTTAAGACGTATTATCTACGACAGGCTGAGCAACACCAGGGAAAAAAACGATACACTCCTTCCCCTTTTTTCCACTTTCTGGCTTTCCAATCAGATTTTTACATTTTTATCATCGTTATTCTATGAATTGCAACACAAAAGTCTGTGTAAAATAAAACAATTTAAATAAATCATGTCCTCTGCAGCTAAAGGAACGTCAAAATCCAGCAAGATCTCTGCGAAGACTGAGGATGAGAGGATACAGTCGACTGCAGCAGCTTTTAAAGCGGATGTTTGGACATATTCTGGTTTTACAGTTTTATTACTTTACTGAAAAGAGGGTGTAACAGCCACAAGATGTCACTAAAATTCAGCATCTACTAAAATATTTTAGGATTATCATTCAAGTGTATTTAAATACATCGTACTCTGAGCTAAATATATCGTATCGTGAGATTAGTTTTTCATTACAGCCCTAAGTAAATAAAATATACTTAAAAAAAAAGGTTTCTCAAAGTTTTAGTTTTGAGAGTTCAACCGACACCATTTCTTTCATCATCAAAATGCCATGTGTTAAAAGATACTCGACCAATAGACAACGTTTTTGATTCATTTGCCAAGTTAAATTTTTACCATCCCCTCTATTTTTTGGAGGGTAGACAAAAGGGCATTGTGGGTAAACACTTGCCTTGACCACCTGAACCTGAAGCATCTATCTCAGTAGTATCTTCTTTCCTGTCTATCAGGGCTGAAGGATATTTTTTTAATTTAAATCGTCATCGTGATTTTCAAGAATTTTCAAATTATATAAAAACAATTTTTGAAATTGAAGAGCCTGCAATTTAAAATACAGGGCATGATAACTGTTAGGCGTCAGTGACATAAGTGGACAATTTATACATTTTATTATGTTAAATTTGAGGAATGAGTTTTTTGGCAATGGAGCAGAAGTCCCAGGTGAGGCAGTGGAGAGCTGTGCCTCATTTCTGATCCAATAAAAAGTGGGTCACATGACACATAATCTGTGGCTTTTCCTCAGTTTATCGCAAAACCTCAGCGTTTCTGAACTAAAGGAATAATTGTTTTTTTTCTTACCATTTCCAAATATAAGTTGTTCAACTTTATGAAAGCACCAAAATTGACGGGTTTAATTTTTTTAGGTTTTATTTTCTAAAGGTCAAAATTATATGTACTTGTTTACTGTAAATAACAATTGTTAAGATTTTATGTTTTTTTTTTTTTTTCAAAAGTTAAGATAATTCATTCAAATGTATTAAATTAATGACATAATAACTACAGGGAAGGAGAATTAAATGTTTATTCCATTAAATGTTGTCTTTGTCAAACCATTTTTGTACACAAAATTGCGTAATCATTTCCGATACTGGTTAAATATTTTGTCACCAGATTCCCATCTTTACTGTGTATATTTGAATCTTTTGAGGTTAGCTTTCTTTAGCTTTGGGTAGTTTGTTCACTCAAACAGCCAAATAAGTAGATTCCAATGGACTTTTCTTCTTAATGAGAGCAAACTGAGAAAAGAACTAAAAACCTCTTGGCTTCGACTGCTGCCATCC
Organism: Callionymus lyra; assembly: GCF_982586985.1. Lineage (NCBI taxonomy): Eukaryota > Metazoa > Chordata > Actinopteri > Syngnathiformes > Callionymidae > Callionymus > Callionymus lyra. The sequence continues at coordinate 6,063,372 of NC_141827.1, read as the reverse complement.
TTGAATAAGTGAAACAGAAGGATGTAAAATAACTCTTAATTAGGAGCTTTAATCTCTTAAAAAGGCTGGGAAAATATGGCGAAAATACTATATCAAGTTTGTTATTGTTGTTTTTTTTATTTTTTAAACACATTTTCTTTTAATAAGAACGTAATTATTGTAGTCCTTTAAACAGCCATCACTTTAAACATGAGCTGTTTATGCGACATTTGGCAGCAGTAAATAAGATCGATTTTTGGATTGGATTTCCCTTTATTAGTCCCACAAGGGGAATTTTTAGTTAAAATAACAAATGATTTGAATGATAATGTTGAGTCAAAATTAGTTTTCAACATATTTATCACACTCATCGTTATTTAACTAGTATGTAAACCCAGAGAGAAATCTCCAAAAAGAAGGGACATTAAATCCAGCAAGCGTTTAACAAGTATAAATCATGTGCAATTTTTTTATCAAATGATTCACTGGTAACAGTTTCCACGTTAGCCATTAGTTCAGAGCAAGGAAAATCAGACAGTGGACTAAAAATATTTGTAGTTTTTTGACCAAACGTGTCTTAACAGACGGAGTTTTGAGAATTATGGAGACATAACATTTTCATGGTAAAAACTACCTTTGGGGTTTTGGCTCAGGAGTGAAGAAAATTGCTCATGCTGTGACCACCATAGGCTGATAAAAAAACTGCCAGGTTAAGAATCTGATTTAAGGCTGTGAAAGAAAAGAAAGTCCCAACAATTTTACTTGCAAGGAGAGCGTAATACAGAACCTACTTATTAAATGTCCCATTTTGGCTCTGAAGTGGGAGCTGTTTTAGTGACAGCTTTTATCTCCAGCGTTACTTATTTATTATCGAGAGACGGAAACAAAGTGAAGACACAGGAGAAACAGAGCAGATGGTGTTAAATCAAGCAAACGAAGATTAGTGTTTCTTCCCGTCTTCTTAACTGATTGACCCTGTGAAGTGTTTTTTGTGTGTGTGTCTTCCTCAGACATTTCCAATGTCGCCAGATAACTAAGCAGTGAAGTAAATACTTGTGGTTTCGACTTTCTTTATTGTCATTGCACAAAAGAATACAGCAGTGGAATCTGGAAATGCAATTTCACATCAACACAAGGTCAGTATTTTCCCTTCAGGAATTTAAGCAAAAATTAGATTTTGGTCGACATCAAAAACTGTAAAGTCGATGAATCGTATATCGTTATAAAAATGAGTCCCAGTTTTAGGTATGAACGACATGGCCCGTTGGCTCGACCCGGGTTACGTCTATATCCTCTCGATGTCGCCAGCAAATGAACAAGGAGACAACGAGAGTAAAAGACAAAAAAAAAAGGCCAACAACCCAGCGGAGACAGATCGCACGCCGAGTGCGATAGACCTCCATTAAACACTCTGGTCACCTTCAAACCAAAATAAATTGACCGCTGAGTGTCTCCACCCCGTGGCCAACACCCCTCCTGCTTTCTCATTAGTGCGTAAGTGTATCTCTAATGAGCAGGAAATGGCCTCTGTGTTGCAGGCAAGATAAATGAATGGAAGCCTGATGATTTTGTGGTGTCTATATCACAGGCACTCAGCCGCCCGGAGAGTCCTCCCGGAGCAAAGAGGCCCGATGAGGCTCTGGTTACATCACAACCCTAATTATCAGCAAATCTGTCGTCGAGGAGATCTTACAGATGGAGGTCCATTTTAATCTTAAACTCCGCTTGCAAGAAGAAGATTGTATTTTTCTTCCTCTGTCCATGTTGGAGGTGGAGACCCCTCGTGTCTTTGAATGAGCATGATTGTTGGACTACATACTTGCAGACGAAAAACACATTTTTACTTTTGGTGTATTTCTTTGGTTATGGATTGGCATTAGAATGCTCCTTCCCTGGTGCAAAACAAATAGACTCAAGGACTCATTCATTCCTGAAGCTATTAAATTGTACAATTCTGAGTTCGGGGGCAGGAGTGGAGTAAAAGTATCTGGATGTTCTGTTCTATGTTAGTCTTATCTTTGTCTTTTTTATTTTTCTTTGATCTATGTTCTTTATCTTTATTTTTAGACTTAGATTGTATCATCTTGTTCTTTCTCTTTATTTCTCTTGTTCTTGTTCTTATTTTATTTTGATTTATTTTTAATGAAAAATTGCTGTATTTGCTGTGGCTATTTTTAAAACAATTTCAATTTCAATTGAAAGTTCTACCCTACCTTACCTTACCTTAGAAGGAGTTGCTTTTTATTTTAATTTTCTTAACAAGTCCCTTATTATTTTTTTATACTCACCACAAGACTATGTAGCTGTTTTTAGTGCCTTTTATCCGTAAAAAAAAATTGTTTGTATATTCTTAGGGTCTTAGTACATTTAAAGACAAATAAGATGATAAATTTAGGACAAATTTGGACAAGAAAAGGACATTGGTTAGTAAAGTAAAATCTCCTCTTCCACCATTTTCCACTTGTAAGTAGGAATACTCCATGAACTGCTAGGTGTGTTTGCCGTTGGTTTACGTCCTGCACTAAAATATGACAGAGCAACAAAATCGACTCTGCAAAAAGGTGGAAGCTGGAAGAAAAGAAGGAGCCACAACTTACACCCTGTTTGCACTACTGTTGAAATCAGCACTGAAGGTTTGTGTGATTCATTACAGACTAAAAACACTAAAAACATCCCATTATATGCCTTCATTTTAGTATTTAAAAAGGGAAAAAAAGGAGTGTTATTTTTAACATTTAACATTTTTATTTGTTGTTAGAGATTAGAAACATGAAAATAGGACATTTCAAAAAATAACTGCAAATTAAATCTCAATAATAAGGTAAGGTAAGGTAAGGTAAAACTTTATTGATATTGTTGTTTACCAATAGCCAGCAATTTTTCATAAACAATAAAAAATAATACATAAAAAATAAAATAAGAAGAAGAACATAAAGAGGAAGAACAAGATGACACCATCTAAGTCTAAAGATAAAGATAAAGAACATAGGTCAAAGAAAAACAACAAAGACAAAGGATACAAAGACTAACATAGAACAGAACATCCAGATACTCTCACTCCACTCCTGCCCCCGAACTCAGAATTGTACAATTGAATAGCCCGAGGAATGAATGAGTCCCTGAGTCTATTAGTGTTGCACCTGGGTAGGAGCATTCGTGCACTCATTCTGCTTCTCTGCTCACTGATGACAGTGTTCAGAGGATGACTGTCATCATCCATGATGGACAGTAGTTTGTTCAATGATCTCCTCTCAGCAACTGTCACCAGTGAGTCCAGCTTCATTCCAACCACAGAGCCAGTCCTCCTGATCAACCTGTCCAACCTGTTGACACTCCTCTTGGACACATTTCCACCCCAACACACCACAGCATAGAACAGGACACTGGCCACCACAGACTGGTAGAACATGCACTTCTGAGCTTCTTGCAGATATTAAATGATCGAAGCCTCCTCAGAAAGTACAGTCTACTCTGAACCTTCTTATATACATGGTTTGTATTGCAGGACCAGTCCAGTTTACTGTCCATCCACACAACGAGGTCCTTAGTTGTCAACTATCTCCACCTCGTCGCCTCTGATGGACACTGGACCATAATGACGAAAAGCAAATGGATTATTTTCCAAAATTTTAGCCATTATTTAAGAGCCCACTTGTTGTCGCTCTCCGCTCTATATTGTATTTCTCAGAACAGCTTTTCTACTGAAACCCCTTTGTTTATTCTTCAGCGCTTCATGAAGCTTCATCAGCACATCACTACATATAAGGCGACACGAGGGACCGTCACCGACATCAAACCAGTGACATTAACTTCTGTCCAAACACAAGCAACAGACGAAGACGTAAACATCTTTTTTAATATCTTGGTCATGTTGTCGAACAGCACAAAAGATATTGAGACGAATCTTGATCTTATCGCGATCTTTTGTTTTAAAGCAGCCTGGCAGCAGACGCTGTTCTGCACACAGTGAGTGGCATATTGAATTTAGAGGTCTAACGGACCTCTGGAAGCTGGTGATATTAGAACGTCTGGGACTCTGGCTCGTGGCATGCCTGGTATCCACAATGAGTTTTTAAACTTGGCTGGCATAATAAAGAGGCTGATAGCAAACTCACTGTTAATTGTCAATTATGGAGGATAAACAAGTACAAGGCAGCTAATAAAAGCAGCTTGAAAACAATTCCATCAGGGGTTGTTGTACTTCTTTATCTCGCCCGGTGACTGAGACCATTAATTGAAGTCTTCCTGAATATCCGTGCGGTCGCATTGTCATTCAGGCGTGAGTTCGAAATGGTATCGGCGCCGACGTGTGGTACATGAAGGGATGTCTTTCATAGTCATTACACGTTTGAGGACGGAAGTATTCAAGCAAACAACCCTTTTGATTAGAAATGATACGAGTGAGGCGCAGTAACAGTGCATACTTCAGACAAGGAGCTCACTTTAGAAAAGACAAGAACTAATGAAATCCATACATTCAATTCATAAATTAACAATATGGAAAAAAAGTCATATATCTCATGCCAGATATGTCAAAATCCATACGATATGATACAACCTTATTTAAAATTAAATATATACAACTATTTTTTAAACAAAAAACATAATATAACGTGATTTTGTTGAAATCTTTTCTTTAAGTTTTATAATCCACTGTCAGTAAAACACAAACATAAACAGGCAGGATGTCGATCGACAAAGTTAAATTAATCACAAAATGATGATCAATTATTATAATGAAATCCATTAATCAAATTCCTAAATATAGGAAATTAATGACTTGATTAAAATGTCATATTCATAGTAAGTAATAAGTAAGAATGAAATATTAATTTTGTTAATTAAATACATGAAAATAGGACATTTAATCTCACTTACATATCAATGCCAGATATAGTTTTGATATTATATGATTTCAAGATCGAATATATTTTTAAAAAAAATAACAAAAAAATAAATAAAAATAATAATAATAATAATAGTAATAATATTATTAATAATAATAATAATAATAATAATAATAATAATAATAATAATAATAATACAAGTAGTACGTTTTGTTCTTTATTTCTGATTAATAAATAAAAATAATAACAACTGTCAGTAATAGACATTAACATAAACTCACATCTAAATCAAGTAGACAATAACAATTTAATCAGCTTGTTTTTTAAGAACATTAATATTGAAGTGTTGTGAAAAGTGAAATAAAACGTATTCTCTTTTAAATAGAACACAACACTTTTTATTTTTACTCAACGTGTTCTCCAGATAATTTGACAGGAAAACTAACTTGTTCACCATCTCTGGCTTCAGACAAGACCTTCTACGAACCTGCAACATTGCCCGAGGTGCTGAACATTCTCTGCCTTTGTGTTCACGGGTTAGAATGTCTTGAGCTCCGTTATACGTTAAGGTGTCTGTCTTTGTGGCTGGCAGACGTGGACTCATGGAGTAACGCTGATGACGGAGAACTTGCATCCTCATAGCAACACACTCTTTGTGTCTGGTTAGAGGTCAACTGATGTGAAAACTCAAACTCTCCCGACTCACATGTAGTAAATGTTGAATCTTCTTCTCCAAGACACAGTAAGTTCCTCATCATGACCATGTTTTCAACTTATTACTTTATAAAGTAGCTCTGAAATCTGGGCGAACGAGAGGTTACGAGAGTCCATTATGACGTAATAATGGCTTCACTCCTCCTCCAGCCAGCTGTAATCACGCCCCGCTTTGTTTGTACAACGAGTCCCTTGGAGGTGGAGACTTCCGGGATTGATGACACGCGGTGACAAACCTTGATGTTTGACCAATCACAGGAGAAGTAGATATTCTGTCTTTTCTTTTCTTACTAGTGCATGTGGAAGGCAGTGGCTGTTAGTCATACCAGTGAATTAGAAATCCTTCAAAACCGTTTTAGATCCAGATAAAAATCCCCAAAACACCATCAAAATATAATGATCTGTTCCTCGTCTCATAATCGTAATTTCCTGAATATTTGAATGTCTTTTGGCCAAGAGACACACTTAGATACAACACTATTTTTTATTTAATTCCAGTTACTTTTCTTGATTTTTCCCAAACTAAAAAACAAAAAAAACAACCTTTTTTTTTCTTTATGATAATTAATTTTACGATGAAGAGTGCGCCCTCCGCCTCCAACCTAATGTAACTGCGGTTAACTTCAACCTCAAAAAAAAACATAATATAAAACTCATCATCGGCCAATTATAATATTTTAAAATCATACTTAGTTAAATGATTCATAGACGATTATATTTAATAAATAATATATTCTAAAAAGAACATCAGGATTGTGAATAAAATACCTACGTATTTATTTTAAGATATAAATATTCATCTGAATTGATGCTTTTTCTTATCAGAGATTTGAACAAGAGTCACGCTGGAGCGTCGCTGGTGAAAGAAAACAGAAGCGCACCACAGTGAACGTTAGGCAACAAGATTATTATACGGGTTTACAGATTGCATAACAGTTGGACGCGACGTGACGTCCGCATAAAAAAAGATGGAGTGCTGGAAGTAATTGTCTTGCGATGGCCATGAATCTTTGGAGGGGAAGAGCTCGAGCGTTTTCATAATCTCCGCTGATGACTTATTGCTGTGGAATCTTCCATCTTTTTGAGAACAGACTTTTTTTTTTTTTTTTTTAAAAAGTCCATCCTTGAACATTAACCGTATGAGTCAGTTTTAAAAGGTAAAACGGATTCCTTGGAGAGAAAGGGTCGGGAGGGTCGTCTCAATGCGATGATGGATGAAGCTGCCTGACGCGTTTCATGACTCATTTACAATCATAATCACTCGGAGCAGAAGTCCATGTTGTGCTGCGTCTGATACATTACCGCTGCTGAAATACACTTTGTCAGAAAGTTCCAGAGGATTGAGTTCATCCATTACCATCCGAATGACATTAACAGTACGGAGGTGCAGTGTTCATGGGTGTACTTGACTGTTAAATGACTGCAGACTAGGGTATGGATCGAAAGATTTCTGATACCTTCACTTCGGTTACACTTCCTGAACGATACTTTATTTGACCATTTTATGAAACTAATTCTAGCAAAAGTAAAATGAGATTACACACACATTTTGAGTGCTAACAAGTGACACATTAAATAAGTTACCTCTATGAACACACATTTAACCCTTGTGTTATCTCAGGGTCAAGGTGACCCATAGGCCCAAAAACAAGTGTTTGTGGTATCCCTTGTGTGGTAGTAACTTCATTATTGTTCCTCCTATTAGCTCCTCTTTTCCCTGGAGGATTATATATATATGTTTTCTAGTTAGCGTAATTAATGCCTTTGTTCTTGCATTTATTTCTTTTTCTTATGGTTGATCTTTTAGTTTTTATTATTTATTGTGGGATGTCTGGTTTCGACCGTTTCCCATTTTTTCTTCGTTTTGTGTGTTTTTTTCCTTCTGGTTTGGTGAAGTTTTTCTTCCTTTTTTGAAAAAGTCTTCTTTGTGTTAAATAACTCTATTCACCAGTTACTGCAGACACTTCAAGAAACATCTTAAGACATTTTTATTTGTTCAGGCTTTTCCTTGATTTTCTGGAACTCCTGTGTTCTTCTCAGTTTTATCTTGATCTTTAAAGTATATACTTTATTGAGTTTTGTTTTGATTGTTTAAGCGCTTTGTGACCCTGGTCTGGAAAAAAGCTATATAAATAAAATTGACTTACTTACTTGACAAGATAGTTCGGAGTTCTTGACGGTGGGCATGAATTGCTCAAACTATTAACCAGGTTTAGCAAAAAAAATCAAGAAAAAAATTGTCATTTGTCCCCCAAATAATAAAAAAAATGGCAGTACTGTCAAAAGTAATGTTTGTCGTTTCCTAGTGTCAATATCAAGAGTGGGATGAGTCAGAATGAACCGTGTTAATTCAATTTTTGATCAGCTTAGTTTTGGTGCTGAATCTCAGAGGAAAATTCATTTTAATTGAATCAAATTTATGTAAAATACAAGTCAATAGATCGATCAGTCTTTGCGAAGGGTAACAAGAATATGAATTCAAAGAGAAATATTAATATTGTGGCTACACACAAACCTAGGTTGTGTGTGTGTGTGTGTGTGTGTGTTGTCTAATGAGGTGGCACAACACGACAGCAGGTGACACATGATGTGAAATGTGAGCATGGAGGAGTGAGTGGCCTTTTCTGGCATTTTTAGGATGCCTGCCATTATTTTGGCTTTTAGAAAAGGTCTCACTTCATAAATCACCTGGATTCTTCCCGGGCGGCGCCGACATATACGCTTCTGGATCACATCAGGTGTCTTTCAAAGTTCATGAATTCACTCGTTCATGTGCGATGTTGTCCATTAATGATGTTTAAAAAATGGTATAAAGTATTTTTTTTTCATTAAACCAGTTTCATACTCAAGATATTTTTTTAATAAACTGGAGCGATTAATGGAGGAAATCAATTAAAACTATTTTTTAATTAAGTTTATAAGGGAAACAGTACATGGTCAAAATTATGAATGTTGAATTAAAATAGTTTTCTTACTTATTCTCCCTTAACTTTTTCCTTTTTGATCAGTGTTTACGCATTATTTTTATATTTTGACATTAGCCACAATAAGAGAAACTACTGTATATTAAGGAGTAATAACTGCCACTCCATTCTTTATCTTTTTATATAAATTATTATTTATATTCATCGGATAATTGACACCAGAGAGTGTTTTTCTTAAAGATCTACTACCTTCGTATTTCTAAGATTTTTTAGCCTAGAAAACATATCTTTACAAGTGTACTGAACATTTATACACAACTTTTACAAAGCATTATTTTTAAACGTTAAGTTATTCCGTAAAATAATCTTTTATGATCCAAAAATATATAATTATTGCCTCCACAACAAAACGACTGTAGCCGCATTAGAATAAGATTTAAAAATAAAATGACAACTGGCATCTAAGAGATGGAGAATCAGGACTTCGGGATCCGGAATCTTGTTGACGAGCAATAGCGCCACCTGGGCAGGTGACGTCATGTTAGAAAATTGTAATCCATTATCTGAAATAATTGAATAGATTTCGTAGCCACATCTTAATGTATTTTCTAACACATTATTGTATACCAACAAGACGTGGATCCAACGATTGAAAGTAAACACAAAGGAGGAGATGATTTGTTGTTTTTAAAAGACGAGACAGTTATTTGGAAAGCAATCAGTGCTTTGATAAAATAATGTTCGTCGGCGGCGGCGGCGAGTCTGTGCATTCCAGCTGAATGCCTCCAACAAACTGTTATTTCTTATCAAACCAGCAATCACACAAATTACAGGCCTCGCCGAGACAGACGTCCAAAATTTGAAAGTAGATGTTCAAAGTATAGACAAACATATTTGCGAGTATCGATCGTCCTGCTCGAATAATCACGGCTGGCGAGGTAGGCGTGACCATCCAGTCACGCTTTTTAAATTTTGACACGTCGTCGGATAGTTTTGAACTTTCTTCGATGTCTTAAGTATGTTGGTCGCCAACCTCCTTAGATGTTGGGTGTCATTGTATAAGCGACAGAACGATTAAAGATAGATAGTGAAGGTACGTTCGACGGAGAGATAAAGGGTCTTGCGATGGTTTAATGCCAAGTTTCTAAGGCGATTGTGGCTCACAAGAGAAAAAACAACTGGTTGCTAACGGAGACCATTGGTTTCTGAAGAAGGTTAAACTTCTTGATGATTCTTTGATGCCTTTCCTTGACAATGAACTCCCTGGCGGTTGTGTCTCTTGACCTGAGAAGACTCTCTGGCTGCGGGAGGTTTTCAGTCCAGTGGTCTCAACACCCCATTGCAACAGTATTTTAGCGAGGCCGCTTCATAAATCTGCACAAGCTTCATTTGCTAATCCAAGTTCCCGCTAAGAGAGACGGATGGCGGCGGATTCCATTAGTTTCATTAGGCTTTCAAAGCATCTCTGATGCCGGCCTCACTCCTGATATTATGGGATGGTCAACTTCTGCATTAGCACTAAATGGTCTGGACTTTTATTTCATACAATTGAGGTTGGATTTTTAACTACGTAAATAAACACATTTTAAAGTATGATAAACATTTAATAATTGTATTCCACTGTAGACTACAATAAAGACAGGGACCCTGGAGAGAGTCTTATGCTTAAATATAGGTAAAGCATCATAGTATTACTATAAAAATAAAATAGCAAAACACTTTGAACATTCCTTCAGATATGATGGATCAGATATATAGATTATGGAAAATTAAATGTCCATACCTGACAGCATTCATTTTATTTTGTATGTGTATTCGTATCAACTCTTATCAAGTTTCTTAAGGTCTTTTTTAAGGATTATATTTTTATTTGCTCCGACACACAATATTTTCATAATCTACTGATATGATTGACTTGTAGAGAACTATTATATAAATATATGCTAACATAACCTTTGATAACAAAAATTAAATCAAAATAACTCAGAGTTAGACATTCGTCTCATCAGTTTTAATTGACATACAGCTGTCCTCTGCCGTGTCGTTAGCAAATACAGAATATAACAGCAAATGAACAAACCAAATAAATATCTTATCCACTAAAATAACCAGCATACATGCTTAGATGTGCAAACAAGCTTAACTAACACTAAGTGCTGCGAACCAAGAAGGTTTCAATGAACTTTAAGGTGATATTAAAGCAGAGATTATAGCGGAGGTAACAGACCTGTGGCACTGACAACATGAAAAAGGTGATGATATATACATATATGATATAGAAGGAAGTGTTTACTTTACTTCCTCTGGCCATCCGGATTGAGCTGAAGCCTTAGAGGCGGAGCTTAGAACAAGCGTAAATCACAATGAGATTTATGATAATTTGCAATTTAAATACATTTTCCCCCTTTTTTTAATCCTTGTGTGAATATTTCTTGTCTCTCAAATAATTCTAGTGAAAATTGAGATCTTATTTTTAAATTGAATGTTTATAAATGATATTGTTATTAGTATATTCTGGTTTATTTTAGATTGATCTTTGTGTTTTACTTGTGTTTTTCCATTACATGTTGTGCTCTTCGCTACTGTCTTTTGGCTCGATCACCACTTGCAACAGTCACAGATTATAATGTGGCCCCTGAGGATTTATTTTCCGCCCACCACTAGTCTATGATGAAAGCCTCGCCGTTCATTTAAAAAGTGTTTATCAACTCTGGCATAATGATTACGAAACATGTAATTATATTTGTGCTTTTAAGTTCATGTCTCTCACAGAGCAACAAACTATGCTGGAAAGCCATTGACAACCTACCTGTTTATTGTCCATTATTAGGGGGAAATAAAAACCAAATAGATAAAAATGAATTTGATGGTTTTAAACACAATTATAAAGGACTGAATCACTGACCACTGGTTAAATCATGTTTCAAAGACAAAGTGACTGATTGACACATAAGATCGACAACACAAAACACTTTTGACGCGACATATCAAGTATTAAACACAATTTGAAGCGTCTAAAAAAATCAACTGTGACTTATCCATTGTGATTTCCACTAACTTTAGACCTGTCCCCCGCAGTTTAACTATTAATAACTATTTCTTTAGATGCTGAATCGCATTTGACTACACAATAATTACATTAATAACTGTTTTTGGGGGCCAATATTAACCCTTGCGTTTTCTCGGGTCACCTTGAACTTGAGATAACGCAAGGATTGATGATAAAAGCTGTCAATCTACTCTTTGACTCTTTATCTGAGTTATATAGTGATATCTTCAGGATCACTGTAGATTGAATCTTATCAACCAGATAATTGACCAGCTAACTAGTCAAATTAGGAGCAACTGATTTGTTTGAGTTTATTTAATTATTTATTATGATTTAACAGAACACAAACTCACATAGAGCACTCGTACAATGAATGTAAAAATGGTCAAAAAAACAATTAGATGAATCAAAACAAGAGGTTTTACCTGCATTTATTTTTGTCTTTCAGTTTCTAGTATTTTTTTTATTTTCAAAGTCAGAATGTAAAAAAGATGTTCCTTCATAAAAGCAACGCTTTTAACTTCATTCATGTTTTAAAATTAATAAATTAATATTAATATTATTGTTGTGTTTTTGCTCTCATGGTAAACAAACATCTATTGTTTATATTCACAGTGTTTTATGTCGATAAATCGTTTGTTTTCCCGACATTTAGTCTCATGCTATTGTCTTTATTGATAAGGTTTTTTGTGAGAAATAAACAACAATATTCACATTCGTGGCCACATTCCATTCAGCAGCAAGTATATAAAAGTTTTACTGTTTACATCAGGAACATCTCAAATATTCCAGTCGGCGTCGGAGTTCCTGTGCACATTTGCGAAAACTTTCTAATAAGATTCGGAAACATAAAACACGCTCACAGGTATTTGCACGTATTTGTTTGCTCGGTTTGGCAGATAATATAAAACAACATTTGCATACAGACCTGAAACGGCACCGGCACTCTCAAATCAAACCCCCCCCCCACACCACCACCACCACCCCAAAAAAAAAAAAAGAAAAGAAAAACGTCTTTCTCTCCGCATAACAAATGTTGTTTACGCCCTCAGCGGCGGGTTGATAACACTTTGGCAAATATAGATTGTTCATAGGTCGTACATTAAGAGTCGCGCACCGACACATCCCCTCCAACTGTTTTGACTTCTGGAGCGAGACAAAAAAATTGCATCTGCGTTTTCTTGGCAAATGGAGTTTTTTTTGTGATGAAGTTCAGAGTCAAGGTTGTTCAGAACCAGAACCAGAACCCCCCCCCCCCCCCCACAACCCCCTCTTATTATTTTAATAATGGCCGTCCATCCTGATGGATTAACGTCTGCATTATCAAGTGGAAAATATGGAAGATGGAGACGGCGGCCATGCATCGCTGAAGGAACACTTTGGGTTCTTTTTTTTATAGGCAAACCCATTAGCTGTGTTAATCAGGATAAAATGTCTATCTCATCTATTTTCGGTGGCCGGCCGTAATAATGGCTCATTATACATTATGTTTGAGAGAAATCCATCTCATCCCGCTCCAAAGATCTTCTCCTTTTTTTCCCATTGTAAACCAAAGGCTTCAAAACCACCTTAAGAAGACGGGAATTAAATGGAGTAACAAGTCATTGAGAGATTATTAAAAAAGGTTTTCGCACTGAATTCATTTAGGGGTTTTGATGACATTTTCACTTATCTGGCTGTAATTTCAAGCGCACATTATTTAACACGTTTTATTTGGTGCTTCATTTAAATGCAAATTGAATCGATCCTTTTTTTTACAGCGCAAATGACTTCTATATGAAGGAGTCGGTTCATCTATTGGTTAACTATATACATATATATACACCTTTAAATGAGCAGTTTTGTTTAATCTGGTTGTAAAAGGTGAGATGAAATGGGGACGAACCATATTTATAGTCGTCCATTCATGCCTTTTTTTCTTCGGCTTATCTAAGGATAAGTTGCTGCAGCAGAAGGAGGCCAGATTTTCCCCTTTTTTTTTTTTTACCCAAATCTTCCTCCAACACACCTCCTCCAAATGAACACCAGTCAATAAACAGTGGGACCACCAGTGTGTGGATCAACTCCAGGACCATCTGGAGGGAAGCGAGAACAAAAACATCAGTTTTGATTTTAGAAAAACTAAATTTTATCTCATGTATCTGCCAGGGATTGGTCCATGAAATTTTACTCTGCGACTGTCCAGAAAAAAATGAAATAAACAGATGCAAAAAGAGGAAAAAACATAATGAGAAAACTCAAAACTGTTCATGTATAAAGATTTTTAAATTCTAAATTATGGGCAAAACTTTTCAATATTAATTACTTTTGAGGGAGGAGAAATATTCAGAAGTTGCAGTTACTGAAAAAATACAAGACATGCTATTATAATATAATTTAATTAAGATTTCAATTAAACTATTAGTACTTGTAGATGCACACAAAATGGAGAAATAATATAAATAGGAAAGAAATGTGGTTTTCAAAAGAAAGTTTGGGGAGAATTGAATTGATAATGAATAATGATTTTGTACACAAATAATATGTTATAATATTTTTAAAAATGAAATGCTAATTTATGCATTTACATTTTATGTGCAAAAACAATAGCTATGAATCTTTTTTCTTTTTTTTTAAACAAGTCGATTCAAGTAGACAAACTGAGTAAATTGGTCCATTAGTTAATCTACATTTTCAATATATACAGGTATATATATTTAGTTTTAGTACAAAAAATATAAGTAATATTTCTTTTTAAAACTACAACTTCCTAGTAAGGTGGTTCTTTAGTTAATCTGCAGATTATAAATTTTAGTTTAAAAAAAAAAAGAAATAATAATTTTTAAAAAGTACAAAAAAGTACTAAGTTGTTCGCAGTTGGTCGGTTCTTTAGTTGATCGACACAGTATTTTTAGTACAAAAATCAAAAGTAATATTCTTTTTTAAAAGTACCAAAAAAGTAGAAAGCATCCTAGTAGGCTGGTTCTTTAGTTTATCCACACATAATCTATATTGTAGGTTAATCTAGACCAGGGGTGTCAAACTGGTCCAGAAAAGGGCCGAGACGGTGCAGGTTTTTGTTCCAACCAGTCAAGCACAAGCAAGCAATACCTGACTGTTAATTAATTGATTACTGTCTTCAGACGCCTGATTGGTTCAACTATATGTGCTTGACTGGTTGGATCCAAAACCTGCACCGGCTCGGCCCTTCTCTGGACCAGTTTGACACCTGTGATCTAGACCTTCATGTAATCCTGGGACACTCAAACAAAGGAAAAGGCCACATTTCGCCTCATCTTTGTTTATTAAAAAAAAAGTTATTTTAATTCCATGTACGGTTAATTGCGTCTCTTCTCCGAAGCACACTTTCTTTTGACGTACAATCCCATCGTTCACGTTGATGCAGCTGCTTTTTTTTGTAAATCAGCGATACAGTTTTCTCTACATGCCCGTCGGCTTAACGGCGGAAAGAGAATCCGCTGAATACGCAGCAGATTTTCAAATGAATGTCAAGTTATGTCACTCGCTGGATCTTTCTTTGCGGTGAAATGTGATGCGGCAGCTTCTGGTAAGACCCATGATTTGTTGTGTTCCCTCCGATGACTCACGCTTAAGCCTTTTGAATTTAAAAACAAGTTGCTGAGATGAACCTCGGGATTCTTTTCATTTCCTCTTTGTGTTCAGTAGCTGCGAGCTTTTTTTTTTTGTGATTGCTCGCTCTGTTCCTTTGTTTCTGCCATAAATGGATGCCACACTCGCTCAGCCAAGATGGCGCCTTGTGTCATATTTTTCGGATGAACTTCATTGAAATTGAAGAAATACTGATTAATCTTCAGAGAATCTATGAATCAGTTCTCTTGAGAAAAGAGCTGAGCCAAAAGGAAGCGGAGCAGAGATGTAGAGATGATCCATATGGAGGTTACATCAGACTGGGAAGGCTTTGGTCGACGGTTCAAGTCCCAGAAAAGTCTGACAGTCTGTCTCTCTGTCTATGTTTCCATCTGTTCGTCCATGTGTTCGTCCGTCTCTCCGTCTTTCTATCCATCTATCCATCGTCCTCTCTTTCTGTTTGTCCGTCCTTCCGTCTATATCCATCTGTCGACCTGTTCATCTGTCTCTCAAAGTATCTTTTTGGCCTTTTTTTCCAATATTTTCAGCCGTCCATTCCGTTGTCTTTCCACGTATCTTTCCTTTCAAACTTCTGTCCATCCAGTTGTTGTCTGTCGTTGTTCAATCTGTCTTTATATGTTCCTTTCTTTCTTTTTGTTTGTCCGTCCTTCTAATTATCTACATAACTGTCTGTATATCTATCCCTCTGTCTGTAGATCTTTCCGTCTGTCTGTATATCTATCCGTCTGTCTGTATATATTTCCATCTGTCTGTATATCTATTCGTCTGTCTGTATATCTATCCGTCTGTCTGTATATATTTCCGTCTGTCTGTATATATATTCGTCTGTCTGTATATATATTTGTCTGTCTGTATATCTATGCGTCTGTCTGTAGATCTATTTGTCTGTCTGTATATCTATCCGTCTGTCTGTATATATTTCCGTCTGTCTGTATATATTTCCGTCTGTCTGTAGATCTATCCGTCTGTCTGTATATCTATCCGTCTGTCTGTAGATCTATCTGTCTGTCTGTAGATCTATTTGTCTGTCTGTATATCTATCCGTCTGTCTGTATATATTTCCGTCTGTCTGTATATATTTCCGTCTGTCTGTAGATCTATCCGTCTGTCTGTATATCTATCCGTCTGTCTGTAGATCTATCTGTCTGTCTGTAGATCTATCCGTCTGTCTGTATATATTTCCGTCTGTCTGTATATATTTCCGTCTGTCTGTAGATCTATCCGTCTCTGTATATCTATGCGTCTGTCTGTAGATCTATCTGTCTGTCTGTATATCTATCCGTCTGTCTGTCTGTATATCTATTCCTCTGTCTATATATCTATTCGTCTGTCTGAATATCTATCCGTCTGTCTGTATATCTATCCGTCTGTCTGTATGTCTATCCATCTGTCTGTATATCTATCCGTTTGTCTGTATATCTATCCGTCTGTCTTTAGATCTATCCGTCTGTCTGTATGTCTAACCATCTGTCGGTATATCTATCCGTCTGTCTGTATATCTATCCGTCAGTCTGTATATCTATCTGTCTGTCTGTATAACTATCCGTCTGTCTGTACATCTATTCGTCTGTCTGTATATCTAACAGTCTGTCTGTATGTCTATCCATCTGTCTGTATATCTATCCGTCAGTCTGTATATCTATCTGTCTGTCTGTATATTTAACCCTCTGTCTGTAGATCTATCCGTCTCTCTGTATATCTAGCCATATGTCTGTATATATATATGTCGGTCTGTATATCTATCTATCTGTCTGTAAATCTATCTGTCTGTCTGGTTGTATCGTTCTGTGCCTCATTCTGATCGTTCTATCCGTTCTTTCACACATCTGTCCGTCCGTCCGTCTGTCTATTTATATATATATCCGTCTGTCTTTGTGTATGTCCTTCTGTCCTTTTGTTTGTCCATCCGTCATTTTGTATGTCCTCCTGTCTGTCCATCTTTTTGCATGTCTCTCTGTCTGTCAATCCTACAGTCTGTCCGTTTGTCCATCCATCCTTCAGTCTGTCTATCTATCTGTCCATCCATCCGTCTTTCTGCATATCTTTCTGTCCCTCTGTCTGTCTATCTTTTTGTCTTTACATATATACTGTATATCCGTATATCAATCTAACCGTCTGTCTCTCCGAGGCTGAAATTGCAGGTCCTGAATTCAAAGGAAAAAAAACCTCAAGAGTTTTCTTTCAAAGTTACCACAACCCGAAACTTTATCTTAACTTAGCTGAAGTGAACAAAACAAAATGTCCTGAAAACATAACAACACGCAATAATGACGCAGTAGCAACAGAAAAACAGCCTAGAGTCGTTTACATTATGAAACTTTGAAAACAATCTTTAAGAACAATAAACACGTGTCGTCATTCGCACAACCATCACTCCCAGAAGCCATTGCTGCTGCCAGTCAAATATAGAGTGTGTGCGGCGTTTGTCGGTGAATATGCTCTCGTCAGATTAGGAAACACCAGTGTATGAAAAGTGTGCATGAAGGCAATAATCTACAACACAGGATTATTTGCATATGCTTTCGAATTATACTGGCAGACTCCTCCGCCTGGTGTTTAATCAAGCGTTTAATCAATTCCCCACATACAGCTGGGCAGAAGCCCTAATTTCACTCTCGCTAATGTCAGACGACCTTTTCGGAGCGAGCCGACCTGGAATGTTTTCCAAAGCAGATTAAACTAGTCAGTCATTAAATTGCGTTACGCATATTTCTCCAACAGCTAACTTGGTTCCACGGAGTAACACAAGTTTATTTATTCATCATTATGATGCAGCAGGAACAACTTGACACCGCCTCGAATACACAAGCCTCGAAAGAGTGCCGACAGCAGGACGGTTGCTGGTTCAAATCCTATCAGAGAGTTCCTCCGAGTTCCCCCAAAAATGCCAAAAAAACAAATGTCGGTCGTTGCTAAAGTTGTTGAGGGCTCGCCTATAAAGGCTATTGATCGACACAAACTGCCAAAGCGATGATGTAACTTGGCGTAAATAAATGAACGAGGGATGTTTTCTCGTCTCACGATTCAGTGGAGACTCTAACAGAATTCTGCTCTTGATAATCCGGGGCAGCGAAGTTTGCGAGGCTGCCAGGTGCTCCCGGGACTTCCCCCCGGGACCAGGATACATCTGGCTAAAAGTATCACGCTCCCATTTATTCATTTTTTTTCCCCGGCTCCCTAGAACAGGAACGTGCCACTTGACCGGACTTCCCGAAAAGCTGCCATCCATTTTAAAATCAACGGATCTGTTGTCGACGGGATTTTTTCTGAAAAATAGCAGCTAGTACGAATATAAGTTGTCGAGCATTATTTATGGCCGAAAACAAGAATGAGAATTTAACGATTTTCGAAAGACAAAGGCTAGTGACAAAAGTCCAGCATTGGAGTTGCAAGCGAAGAACCCATTCCCGCTTTCCCAAGAAGAAAATCCAAGATGGCGTCCACCACCATCTTGAAAATGCAGTCTTCCAGTCCAAGAAGACTTCAGTCAAGATGTGGAGCTAAAGCTATAAAATACGCCCGATTAGCTTGAGGCTAGGATGTATAATATGTACTTGTTAAACAAGTCAACTACAACACTTACCCGGAGCTGTGTCTCAAATCACATATTTATCTTAGTACACTGGTTAGTATGCATCAGGATAGTGTACGTACTAACTAGTAACTAATTCTCCAAAGATAGTATGTCTCAAATCAAACTACGCACTAACAGGAAATGACGCGACAGCTTCTTCTTCTACTACTATTTAACGATGATTTCAACCAGCTGTAGGAACACTAGCGACCCCTGCTGGCAGCACGTTTGGTTCGGATCAAGAAATATGAGAAACAAAATATTAACAAGATATTTACACACCAAAGATGTGTCGTCCTCCTACTGCTGCTGAAAATACACCTGTACGTTTGTAAGTACATGATAGACATGGCTCGGGACTCGCACCAAACCAAGTATCGTTGAGTTTTGTTCGTGAAGGATTCAAGACCGTTAGGACAGGAGACGAGTTATAAAAGTAAAGTGTATCAATTTCTCAGTTACACTTGTGACACAGACTGAGACATAAACCAAACCATCCCTTCGTAGAAGAGACGTTCCCTTTATTTGTCGCCAATGGACTCTTCCGCACTGATCGGACTCGTGAAAGAACGTTTCGTCCGTGAACTATCTTCGTATGTTGCGATCTCTCCAGGATTTTCCACCAAGTACCGCTAGAGATCCTTTGATCCACCACACTCTTCATGCGAGTCGCCGCTTTCCCCAATCCCCCACTTCCTGGTTTGGTGGGAGTCCGGAGTTATTGTTTAAATTCAAGTCAAAAACATCCCCCTTACTGTGTCTGACACCTTTTCAGGTTTTTTGGACTCTAAATATGTTCATTTAATGCCATCAAATGTGTTGTCCATCAGACTGCTGAGTGAAAATATGCAGTATTTCAAATATTATGTCATTAACTTATTTGTATTGATACTGTATCTACTATACTGTATATGTAATATACATGTATTATTATATGCAATATTTATAATGTTATTTATTTATTCTGTTTATACTATATTGCACCATTTAACTTTTTTATACTTAAATTTATACTTCTTACATCTCTCTGCTGTGTTTTTTAACGGTTGCCAAGCAACACAATTTCGTTGCCAGTTTCACTGCTGTGTTTTCCGTGCAATGAAAATAAAAGAAATTCTAAAGTCTAAATTCTGTTGACTGTGTTATATACTGTAATTTTCTCTGACGTCCGGTCACTAAAGCAGCAATTTTGCTCGTAAAAAAACAACTCAAAACTGTGCAAAAAACAGGTGTAAATAATTGTTTGAATGGCCAAACTTGATGTTGTTTTTTAGCCCGTATCGCTCGTCCCCCGCAGCTACTCCAGGTAGCATTACATCAAACCACATCCATCACATGTGTCGGTGCAAACTCGGATTGTAAATGGTGACCCCCGTAGGGCCACATGGCTAAAAGGCTCAAACTCGCCTCCGATCATTTCGTTGATATTGTTTTCTCCGACAAAACTGTTCGGTGCCTTCAATTCCGGACCCTCGTGCGATGAGATTGACGCCCCTGACATAGAAGGAAAGACTGGGTCACCTGACAGTGTCAGCATCAATTGGACGGAGCGACTTTTTTTCAAATAGACAAACCCACTTACGGTGAAGCCTCGGGTCCGTACACGCCACAATCAAAGGGTCACGATTATCAAATCGATATCGTTCTCCGAGAGCCGAGATGTAATTCTGCATGATTTCAAGGGACAGTGAAGATGCCCAGGACATTCTGGAGCGATTGATAACCCGGGAAGACATTTTCAGTGTCTTCCTTCTAGAGTGAAGTAAAAACACCAACATAGACGGATCGTTGTACCGCGTGTGTGTGTGTGAGAGTGTTTTGTGTTGTTATTACGGTAGAAAGTCACTCGACAGGAAATGTGTCAGTTTATCTTTGACTCTCATCGACAATAGTAAAAAGCCTTCGAGGACACGGAAGGCAAAAATGTATCCTTTGAATACCAAAGAGTTCACAGCTTCATCACCTGCTCCTTTCTCTTGGTCTGATGCTGTTTGCCTTGAGCCGAACTGCTGGAATATTTTGTTAATAAAAGAACACAGTTTGTAGTACATGCAAGGACACAACTGTCCTGTATTCACTTTTATTTAAAACGCTTCCTACTGGCTACACACACATCTTACTTTTTATATATATATATATATATATATACTATATATAATTACTAATGAGTCAGTGTTGCTCTGGGATTTGTACAAGATTAAAAACAGAGAGAAACAAATCTGTTTGAGGTATCCTTTTAGTTGTCTCTGGGTCAAGGTGACCCGAATGCCCAAAAATTAATGTGTTTGTGGTATCCCTTGTGTTGTCACTGTGTCAAGGAGACCTGAAGGCCCAGAAAAAAACGTGTTTGTTGTATCCCTTGTGTTGTTTCTGGGTCAAGGTGACCCGAATACCTGGAAACAAATGTGTTTCTGGTATCCTTTGTGTCGTCACAGGGTCACAGAGACCTGAAGGCCCAGAAAAAAATGTGTTTGTTGTATCTCTTGTGTTGTTTCTGGGTCAAGGTGACCCGTAAGCCTGGAAACAAATGTGTTTGTGGTATCTTTTGTGTTGTCTCTAGGTCAAGGTGACCCAAAGGCCCGGAAAACAAACGTGTTTCTGGTATCCCTTGTGTTGTCTCTGGGTCAAGGTGATCCAAAGGCCCGGAAACAAATCTTTTTGTGGTATCCCTTGTGTTGTCTCTAGGTCAAGGTGAACCGAAGGCCCAAAAAAAAGAAGAAGGTTTTTTTGTATCCCTTGTGTTGTTTCTGGGTCAAGGTGACCCGAATGCCTGGAAACAAATGTGTTTCTGGTATCCTTTGTGTTGTCACAGGGTCACAGAGACCTGAAGGCCCAGAAAAAAATGTGTTTGTTGTATCTCTTGTGTTGTTTCTCGGTCAAGGTGACCCGTAGGCCTGGAAACAAATGTGTTTGTGGTATCTTTTGTGTTGTCTCTAGGTCAAGGTGACCCAAAGGCCCGGAAAACAAACGTGTTTCTGGTATCCCTTGTGTTGTCTCAGGGTCACAGAGACCTGAAGGCCCAGAAAGAAATGTGTTTGTTGTATCTCTTGTGTTGTTTCTGGGTCAAGGTGACCCGTAAGCCTGGAAACAAATGTGTTTATGGTATCTTTTGTGTTGTCTCTAGGTCAAGGTGACCCAAAGGCCCGGAAAACAAACGTGTTTCTGGTATCCCTTGTGTTGTCTCTGGGTCAAGGTGATCCAAAGGCCCGGAAACAAATCTTTTTGTGGTATCCCTTGTGTTGTCTCTAGGTCAAGGTGAACCGAAGGCCCAAAAAAAAGAAGAAGGTTTTTTTGTATCCCTTGTGTTGTTTCTGGGTCAAGGTGACCCAAGGGCCTGAAAACAAATGTGTTTCTCGTATCCCTTGTCATGTATCCTGGTATAATTCTTGTTGAAAAATAATATTTTCACTTATATTTTCACTTCTTTCTGGACCTGTTCTTGACATTAAAATGGACCAAAGTGTATTTATTATTTTTTTAAATTAAGTCATACAGACTGACTTTTTGTAAAACCAATAAACATGTCAAAATAAACGAGGTGCAGATTGTTTATTTTATTGTGCTGTGGTCCTTGCAGCATGACTCAGAAAGCGGTGAGTCACCGGAGAAACATTCGTCCCGTCGCTCGAACACGCCACGTTGACCGTTAACAGAAAACAATTGCATCGATCAGCTCGCGTGTCGACTCTCGCGCCCGCACGACGTAGCGCGACACATCCCTCATTTATCTTTTTATTTCCATAATGTTTGTGGCCCAGCAGGGGGGCCACTTAAGCTACAATCCACCGGCGGAGACGTGGCCGTGTCTGTCCCGCTGAGTCAATTGTGTGAGGATCTTTACAAAAGGATGAAAGAGTGCCGCAGTCCAGACTAATTATTTCTGCCAGGCTGGAAATAAAATAAAATTGCTGTGAACAGGGGGCGAGAACAAAGTCTGTCCAACTGTAAGTATGTGCATCAATACTGCGCAAGAAAAAGTATAACTACATCTTGAAGAAAATCTTCAACGTACTAATAATTAGAAAAGCACTGAGAAGGTACGTACTTCCCTCAGAGAGCTAACTAGCTTAGCATCTTAAAACAATAACAAGACATTGTCGCTACAGTCACTTTAGTCGTCATTTATTAAGGTAATCTAAATACACACAGTGTTTAATGATGCTGTCTCGTGAGCATCAAAACCTTCAAACTCTCCTAGATCCAGATGGAACTTCAGGACAACACCAACATATAATTTATATTTTTTTTTTAAAACATACATCCTCTTTTTGAGTTATTTTTTTTTACAAACAAAATAAGGAACAAATCAATTTTATTGACATAATAATATATAATTCTGTTATCGCCAGGTCAAAGAAATCCAACCGCCCTATAACAATGTATTTGTGGTATCCCTTGTGTTGTCTCTTAGTCAGTTGACCCGAAGGCCAGGGAAAAAATGAGTTTGTGGTATGCCTTGTGTTGTCATTGGGTCACGGTGACCCAGAGGCCCAGATACAAATGAGTTTGTGGTATCCCTTGTGTTGTCTCCGGGTCAGATGACCGGAAGGCCTGAAAACAAATGTGTTTGTGGTATCCTTTGTGTTGTCTCTGGGTCAAGGTGACATGAAGGCATGACAACAATTGTGTTTGTGGTATCTCTTGTGTTTTGTCTGGGTCAAGGTGACCCGAAGGCATGACAAAAATTGTGTTTGTTACCCTCTTTTTCTAGATTGCTTCAACTACCCAAATGTAATCCAACATTGTTCGACTCCTAAGATGTAGTGTTTCAATTGTACCTGGAAATGTTAAAACCAAGTATCAGGTTAGTGTTTATGTTCACTCTCCACGATGTCTGCGAAATGGCACATAAAGCCGTGGGTCGCCTCGTCTCTTCTTTCATCACCTTTTAACTCAGCTTGAATGTGTGAGGTTTTCCCCGCGTGAGGTTTTTCCATTACCCACAGTGATTCCTCATCGTTAGTGTTAAAGAAAGTATTGTGTTTTAAAAGAGAGGAAACGTGGGTGTGTGCGCCTGTGTTTCTCCGGCGTTACTCACATCACAAGTAGGTCTTCTATTATTATCCTTTGTTCCCGTCTGCTTTGTGCATTTTGCAAACAAAAGAAATATCTCTTTCATTCTCTCGTGCTTTACAATACAGTCACGATGAACAAGGTAACGTGGAATTGTATGAGAGATCTATGAGTCTACGCTGGACGGCAACTAGTGAATTTCTCTAAGGAGATGAATAAAGTATCTATCTATCTATCTAGATTGAAGTGTGTGTTAAAAAGATGTTGGACTCTATTGTATCATCGGTTTGTGTCTGTCTCCACCTCCAAGGGGCTTGTTGTATAAACAAAGCGTGCGTGATCACAGCTGGCTGGAGCATGAGTCCTAATGGACTCTCGTAACCTCTCGTTCGCCCAGATTTCAGAGCAACTTTATAAAGTAATAAGTTGAAAACATGGTCATGATGAAGAACTTACTGCATCTTGGAGAAGAAGATTCAAAATTTACTACATTTGAGTCGGGAGAGTTTGAGTTTCACGTAAGATAATCTTTAAGAAAATATGGCACCATCAGCGGCACCGCATTAGAAGAATTCTTTGGGGTTTGAGTCGTGTTCAATGTTCTTTTGAAGCAGCGATAAATGAGTTACAGCTTCAAAAAAAGCTCTTTGTTACAGCTTCGTTCAAACAATTCAAGTCAGTTTGGCATCTACGTTACATTTCAAGGTTTGACTGTGTCCAGAGGCAGGTGAAGGTACAAACAAACGAATCCAAAGCTTTTAGCAGTAATTTAGAGCCTGAATCGGTCCGAGCAGATTTCCTCTTCACTATTTCTTTCCGTTTAATGGATTAATTAGTTCCTTTGGTGTCCCTGGAGAGAAAACCACGATTACAAAAAGGAAACCAAAACATAAAGCCCGAAATCAAGAAGAAAAAAACCCCCAAAATCCTGATAATAAAAATGGACTCATCTGGGGTTGAAAACATTGTAACATTGCTAAGTGTCTTGCTAAAGGGTCGTTGTGTTGCGAGACACTTCCTGGTTGGCTGTTGGCAACTGTCATGAGGGGATTTGTTCATGACATAAAAAGCAACATGACCTGACAAGTCACATGACTATCAAGATGACTTGACAAGTCACATGACTGTCAGAAGACTTGACAAGTCACATGACTTTTAAGATGATTATTACAAGTCACATGACTCTTAAAATGACTTGACAAGTCACATGTCTCTAAAAACGACTTGAAAAGTCGTATGACTCTAAAGATGACTTGACAAGATACATGACTCTAAAGATGACTTGACAAGTCACATGTCTCTAAATATGACTCGACAAGATACATGACTCCAAAGATGACTTGACAATTCGTATGACTCTAAAGATGACTTGACAAGATACATGACTCTTAACATGACTTGACAAGTCACATGTCTCTAAAGATGACTTGACAAGATACATGACTCTTAACATGACTTGACAAGTCACATGTCTCTAAAGATGACTTGACAAGATACATGATTCTCAAGATGACTTGACAAGATACATGATTCTCAAGATGACTTGACAATTCACATGACTCTAAAGATGACTTGACAATTCGTATGACTCTAAAGATTACTTGACAAGTCACATGTCTCTAAAGATGACTTGACAAGTCACATGACTCTAAAGATGACTTGACAATTCGTATGACTCTTAAGATGACTTGACAAGTCGCATGACTCTTAGGATGACTTGACAGGATACATGATTCTCAAGATGACCTGAAAAGTCACATGACTCTTAAAATGACTTGACAAGTCACATGACTCTCAAGATGACTTGACAAGTCACATGACTCTAAAGATGACTTGACAATTCGTATGACTCTTAAGATTACTTGACAAGTCACATGTCTCTAAAGATGACTTGACAAGTCACATGACTCTTAGGATGACTTGACAGGATACATGATTCTCAAGATGACCTGAAAAGTCACATGACTCTTAAAATGACTTGACAAGTCACATGACTCTCAAGATGACTTGACAATTCGTATGACTCTTAAGATTACTTGACAAGTCACATGTCTCTAAAGATGACTTGACAAGTCGCATGACTCTTAGGATGACTTGCGGGATACATGTTTCTGAAGATGACCTGAAAAGTCACATGACTCTTAAAATGACTTGACAAGTCACATGACTCTCAAGATGACTTGACAAGTCACATGACTCTAAAGATGACTTGACAATTCGTATGACTCTTAAGATTACTTGACAAGTCACATGTCTCTAAAGATGACTTGACAAGTCACATGACTCTTAGGATGACTTGACAGGATACATGATTCTCAAGATGACCTGAAAAGTCACATGACTCTTAAAATGACTTGACAAGTCACATGACTCTCAAGATGACTTGACAAGTCACATGTCTCTAAAGATTACTTGACACGTCTTATGAATCTCGCAGAGACACGCCCCATTTCTGGGTTAATGTTATTGAAATTCTGCTTTAGTAATTTTGGTTATAAAATCCATGTGAACTCACTTCCTGGTGAACTAAGTTTCACAACAATTTAGAGAGAATCCGTATCCGTCCTCCTCTCGCCATGACATCAGCCACTTTTATCACGTCTCCCACGCAAAGTACCTGCTTTTTGTTTGACTTGACAAAACGACGGCGATGACGCACTTTCACTCGACGTCCTTGAGTCCGGGCGTGATGAAGGTCTCAGGACCCAGCAGAATGAAGCTAATCCTCTATTCAACTCCCGTTGGAAGAAGAAACGCAGCCCCACGGAGAGACTGAGCGCTTCATGGGTTTGTGCCGAGCGGACATGACACGTGTGATCGTAGGTCCACTGATAGATTCATAGAAGGTATGAAGATGCATCACAGGTCTGACGTTTTCTATCTTGTGTTACAATTTGTTGCATTTCTCGACATCACATTTTGTTACTTTCCTCACAGTCAGTAGAAATTATGAGGTAAAAAAAAACATCTCTTACTCAATTTAGTTTTTATCTCTATCATTTCATTTTTTAAATATTTACTAAAATATATTCCTAGTTTCTTTTCTAGCATCTACCCCTATGTCTCTCCCTCCATCAATCTATCCGTATATTCATGTCTTTCTCTCTGAGCCATTTTTATATTTTTGTGTTCATCCGTGTTTTGTTTTTTTTACCCATCTTTTTTTATGCCTGCCCATCCGTCCATCTGTCCACTTTTCAGTCTCACTGTACGTCTATCTATCCGTCTCTTGGTGAGTCTATCCATCTGTCTCTTTGTCTTTCCATTTATCCATCTGTCTATCCATCTGTCAGTCTGTCTGTCTGTCCAGTCTCTGTCCACCCATCTATTAAACTTTCTGTCCGTCCGTCCGTCTGTTTTTTTTTGTCCATCCATTTCTTTTCCTCATTTCTGTCCCTCAGACTGTTTGTCCCTCAGTCTATCTATCCATCCATCTGCATCTCTGTCCATCCAGTTATAGATGTGTTCATCCGTCCATCTGTATCTTTGTCCATCCATCAATCTGTCTCTTAGTCTTTTCATTTATCCATCAGTCTATCCATTTCTAAGTCTGTCCATCCATCCAGTCTCTGTCCACACATCTATTTAACTATCCGTCCAACTTTCTGTATCTTGGTCTGTCCATCTATTTTTCAGTTTGTCTGTCTCTGGTTTTCTATCTATCGTCTATCGTCAAACCATCGTTATATTTATCCCTCTGTATTTCTGTCCATCCATCTATCTGTCTCTTTGTCTTTCCATTTATCCATCTGTCAATCCATCTCTCAGTTTGTCTGTCCATCCATCAGTTTCTGTCCACCCATCTATTTGATATTCTACCCATCCTCTTTGTTTTTCTATTCATCAATCTGTCTATCCATCCCTAAGTCTGTCCATCCATCTGCCTCTCTGTCCACCCAATTATAGATTTGTTCATCCGTCCGTCTGTATCTTTGTCCATCCATCTATCCGGCTCTTAGTCTTTCCATTTATCCATCTGTCTATACATCTCTATGTCTGTTCATCAATTTCTGTCCACCCATTTATTTAATTTTCTGTCCGACCATCCGTTTTTTTGGTCAATTTTTTTTGTTATTTCTGTCTCTTTGACTGTTTGTCCCTCAGTCTGACTATCCATCCATCTGCCTCTCTGTCCATCAATTTATAGATTTGTTTGTCCCTCCCTCTGTATCTTTGTCCATCCATCTATCTGTCTCTTTGTCTATCTATGTATCTGTCTGTTTCTTGGTCTGTCCATCTTGTTCTCAGTTTGTCTGTCTCTGGTTTTCTATCTATCGTCTTTCTCTCTGTCAAACCATTTTTATATTTATCTATCTGTATCTCTGTTCATCCATCTATCTGTCTCTTTGTCTATCCATTTATCCATCTGTCAATCCATCTCTAAGTCTGTCCATCCATCTGCCCCTCTGTCCACCCAGTTATAGATTTGTTCATCCGTCCGTCTGTATCTTTATCCATCTATCTATCTGGCTCTTAGTCTTTCCATTTATCCATCTGTCAGTCTGTCCGTCCGTCCAGTCTCTGTCCACCCATCCATTTAATTTTTGGTCCGTCCATCCGTCTGTTTTTTTTTGTCCATCCAATTATAGATTTGTTTGTCCGTCCATCTGTATCCTTGTCCATTCATCTATCTGGCTCTTTGTCTATCTATGTATCTGTCTTTCTCTTGGTCTGTCCATCTATTTCTCAGTTTGTCTGTCTCTGGTTTTTTATCTATCGTCTTTCTTTTTGTCAAACCATCGTTATATTTATCCATCTGTATCTCTGTCCATCCATCTATCTGTCTCTTTTTTTCCATTTATCCATCTGTTTATCCATCTCTCAGTTTGTCTGTCCATCTTAGTCTCTGCCCACCCATCTATTAGATTTTCTGTTCATCCTCTTTATCTTTCTATTCATCAATCTGTCTATCCATCTCTAAGTCTGTCCATCCATCTGCCCCTCTGTCCACCCAGTTATAGATTTGTTCATCCGTCCGTCTGTATCTTTGTTCATCTATCTATCTGGCTCTTAGTCTTTCCATTTATCCATCTCTCAGTCTGTCCGTCCATCCAGTCTCTGTCCACCCATCCATTTAATTTTTGGTCCATCCATCCGTCTGTTTTTTTTTGTCCATCCGATTATAGATTTGTTTGTGCGTCCATCTGTATCCTTGTCCATCCATCTATCTGGCTCTTTGTCTATCTATGTATCTGTCTTTCTCTTGGTCTGTCCATCTATTTCTCAGTTTGTCTTTCTCCGTTTATCCGTCCATCCGTCAATCGATCTATTTTTAAATCCATCGCAGTTGAAACAAGAATAAACAAGAATAAACAAGAGTCCAACGACTCATTTCGCCATTTGGCTGTTTATTTCAAACTGTATTCATTTGTTGCTCGGCAGAGATCTATTCCTACGCCCCAACTATTTAGTCCTGGAGCTGCAACAAAACAATGGCAGAAGTTTTTTAATTCCACCATAACTATTGCTACATGATCTCCGCCGCTGCTCCTGTTAATCACATTCATTACCGGCGGACTATATACGAGTTGGTGAGAGACGAGAGGAAGGAATGAGCTCGAGCGCCCGCCGGAGCGGCCACCTGTCGACTGTGAACAATCAGCGTGAGCGATACAAGATTAGAGGATTCAAACACTTTTATCCACACAGAAACACACGTCGCATTTTTATAACTTTACATAAATGCTGCTTAAGCAGTCGACGTGGCAATCTGTTATTTTCACCATCGCAGCGTTATTTGTTTCTTTCGCCGTTGAAATAGTTTGCATTCATTTCGGTGAAAAAAAAAAAAGGTCAGTTTATTTTCTTTAAGTGTGGAGAAAACTGTCGATAAACGTCTAAATAACAAAGATGTTGATACTTTTTTTTAGTATCGCACCTATTTTGTTAGTTGAGATTGTGTCTAAGAGGTAGTATTGAAAGTGTCTTCTCGCCTGGACTATTGCAACAGTTTGTTTTCATGTCTTAACAAGAAGGATCTGTCTCGCCTGCAGTTGATTCAGAACTCTACAGCGAGAATTCTGAGCCGTTCTAGTAGAAGAACTCACATTTCTCCGATCCTTAAAACTCTTCACTGGCTTCCAGTTTCTTTCAGGATCAACTATAAAATTCTGGTTCTTACTTTCAGATCTATTCATGGTCAGACCTTCCATCAGTTATCTGATCCAGCCCTAGACCCCAGCTCGGGCTCTGAGGTCTGTGGATCAGTATCTACAGATGGTTCCTGAACACGGTTCAGGACCAGAGGAGAGAAATCCTTCTAGACTGTTGTTCCTA
Source organism: Callionymus lyra (assembly GCF_982586985.1). Classification (NCBI taxonomy): domain Eukaryota; kingdom Metazoa; phylum Chordata; class Actinopteri; order Syngnathiformes; family Callionymidae; genus Callionymus; species Callionymus lyra. The sequence continues at coordinate 6,033,387 of NC_141827.1, read as the reverse complement.
AGCTTTGGAACGATCTTCCTCTCTCTTTGCGCTTGATGGATCTACTGACTCTTTCAAGAAACATCTTAAGACCTTTCTATTTGTTCCTTGATTTTCTGGAACTCCTGTTGTGTTATCAGTTTTATCTTGAAGTATATACTTTATTGATTGTTTGATTGTTTAAGCGCTTTGTGACCCTAGTCTGGAAAAGCGCTATATAAATAAAAAATATTTACTTACTTACCTACCTCCCTCAGTAGCCCTGGTTCAAGTCCCAAAACACCCTTCTGAAAATTGATCTTAAGACTAAAAGACAACTCCACTTCTGACATTTTTTTAAGGTTTAATTCAGTCCTAGAACCATGATTGGGGATAACCTAGTCAGCCCTTTTTTTCTTCTCCTGGAGTAGGAGATCATGTTCTCTGTTGATGGAGAGTTATATCCTGTCACTCAAACCTGGGCAAAGTTCCGACCTCTGACTATATTATTATACGACCCTAATTAAGTCTATAAGAGTCGAGATTAACCCGCGACTCACACCGAAAGCGGTCCCGGCACAGAGTTATTTCTGCCGTCTGGAAAATAGAAGTAACGCAAATTCACCACAGTAATTTATTTTAATGCTATAACATAACAACGTCAAGGTTAACAGACAAAAATGCCTTATTTGATGAGAAAAATATGCCTGAAGGAAATCATGCCTTGTCTCTAGACTCTAGACCTTGACAGATTATTGAAATTAAAATAATTTGTTTTTTAAATGAAATATTATACGATTATAATATATATATATATATATATATATAAATATATATATATATATATATATATATATATATATATATAACATAATCTTATTCTGCTTTATCTTAAAACGACTTATATTCTTAATCCTATGATATAAATGATTTTTTTTTTTGGTTTAAAATGTCATTCTTTAAACATATTTTAAACAATTTTAAACATATTGTCAGGTTTTTTCTTTTTCTTGTTGTCAACATGTGCTCAAAATACCACTAGAATCCATTCATATCTTTTCAGATGATAATGCCGGAGGTAATGTTTGATCCACCGACATCCTCCTCAAACCATCTTCTCAGATTCAGCTTCAGCAAAGCGATCCAAAAAAAACAGAAGTCAATCCTTTTTAAAGTAATAGTTAAGTTTGCCAAAAATTCTCTCATTTTCTACTCATCCTCATGTCGACTAAGGGTTGGGATTAATTCCAGAGTAAGCTGTTCTTTTTTAGACGTATAGACAAAAATGTTTTTTCATTTTAATGTAGCTACTGGAGCTCAGTTGTCTTCGTCTTCATCTTCATCCAAAAAGACCGAAAACATCCAAATACCTCCATACAGACAGGAAGTATTTAGTGTAAATATTGCGAGTGCTTCCAGTGTGGAGAGTATAGACTGTCTGCGCTCTGAGAGCACTCACGATATTAATCTGAAGTACTTCCTGTCTGTATCACTTGTTATTCTTTAAATTTATGCTACAAAGAAGCTCAAAACAGACTATTTACGTTTTCCTGTAACAATTTCTAATGTCGAGGCTCCAATAAAATAGTTCCAGTCGAGCAGTATTTGGAGGTATTATGATGTTTTTAAGTGTCTTTTTGGACGAAGATGAAGACGAAGACAACTGAGCTCCAGTCGCTACATTAAAATGAACAAACATTTTAGTCTATAACTCTAAAAAGAATAGATTCCTCTGCGACTAATACCAACCCTTAGTCAACATGAGGATGAGTAGAAAAATGAATGAAATTCAGTGAAATAAGTCTTAAAATAAATGTCCTGCACAGGAAACGTCTGGACTGTAACCGCAACCAGATTTGGTGTCTAATAAGTTTCAAACTCATCATGTTTCCATTCGTTTCTCTCTGTACTTTAATATTCGCCTCCTGTAGAAACAGGTAAATTGATCAAGTCATGGTAAATGTAGTAAAACTGCAGCTCAGCAATGTTGGGAGAAGCTCAAGTTAAAACTCAATGACCACTCCAGAGATCCACGATGTGGATTTGATCAAGTTCCACCAGTTTCTATTGAATTAAACCTGAAATTAAATCAACCCGTTACAGTTTATTACCACTGATATTTTCCCTTAACCTCTCAGGATGGAGTCGTGCGCCGACACCTGCAGGTAAATGCTCAGAGGAGCTCAGAAGGTGAGAAAGAGAAGAATTTTTTGTAAATGTAAATCCAGGAGTTGACGGAGAGCCAAGCGAAGGTGAGCGAGGGTGAAGGTGAGACGCTGCCAATGTCGGCTGTAAGAATCCGCGACCTGGATCCCATCCAGCGCTGTGATTGGCAGCCTCCAAACAAAAGTCCCGTCGACTCGCAATAAAACGCTAAACGATAACAAATGAATGACGGCAGCGTCTAATGATGGCGAGGATGACGGACGCAACACTTCCGATACAACAAGTCGTCTCAACCTTATGTTCTTTCTTCGCCGTGAACTTTATCACCTGTTAATTATCGTGTATTTATACACTCGCACTCCGCTACGATAAAACCTGTCGATTACAATTTCATCGCAGCACGAGTGTCGGGATTTGTGTGCGATGTTAACGGCTTTGTGTAAATTTGACTGATGAGGGCGATCGAGTGTTCAAATAAAAAAAAAAAACGCACAACAAACCTTGCATTATTGACTTGACTGCATCAACATTCACTCAATGTTTCACCAAAATTGGGTTTTTCTTTCAAATTTCAATATAATTATCAAAGGCATATTTTTTTTCTCTTAAAACTACATTGTAAAGTAAATATCTACAACGTAAAGGGACAAAAAGAGACAAAAAATATAAAAAATCCTTTTTTAGCATTTGAAGAAATCATGCTAGACTACAAAATTATATTGATATTGTTTCACGTAACTGTATGAATATTAAATTACACTGTATTAAATCTTAAAATGAAGTATTATTATTTATATGTATTGTTTGGGGGGGGGGGTCTTTTAAATCATATATTGTATTTTAATTATAGTATTTTATATTACACAAACCTCCATGAAATATATAACTTGAAAAAAAGACTTTTACTAAATTATTATATTTACAACAATGTTTGTTCATTTTGTGTAGCAGTCATTACATCTTCCAGAGCTAAAGCTCCAATGAAATCCAGTGAGATCCCTTTGAAGACTGAGGACGAGAGGATATAGTGAACTCCAACAAATACACAGCACATAATACATCAAATACACGACAAATGCAAAATTTAAAAAAAATTAGATGTAATTATTCATATGTATTTTTTTTGGTGGGGGGCTTTTAAATAAAATTTTACAAAATTGTCATTATTTAAAAAAGCGTGTGTACAATTTTGTGTAGCAGTCATTACATCCTCCACAGCTAAAGAAACGACAAAATCCAGCGAGATCCCCATGAAGACTGAGGACTAGAGGATACACTGAACTCCAACAAATGGACAAAATACATAAAATATACAACAAATACAAAATTAAAAAAAATAAGATGTAATTATTCATATGTATTTTTTTGGTGGGGGGCTTTTAAATACAATTTTACACAATTGTGTTTATTTAAAATAGTGTGTGTTCGTTTTTGTGTAGCAATCATTACATCCTCCACAGCTAAAGCAATGACGAAATCCAGCGAGATTCCCATGAAGACTGAGGACTAGAGGATACAGTGAACTCCAACAAATGCACAAAATACATAAAATATACAACAAATACAAAATTAAAAAAAATAAGATGTAATTATTCGTATGTATTTTTTTGGTGGGGGGCTTTTAAATACAATTTTACACAATTGTGTTTATTTAAAATAGTGTGTGTTCGTTTTTGTGTAGCAGTCATTACATCCTCCACAGCTAAAGAAACGACGAAATCCAGCGAGATCCCCGTGAAGACTGAGGACGAGAGGATACACTGAACTCCAACAAATGCACAAAATACATAAAATATACAACAAATACAAAATTAAAAAAAATAAGATGTAATTATTCGTATGTATTTTTTTGGTGGGGGGCTTTTAAATACAATTTTACACAATTGTGTTTATTTAAAATAGTGTGTGTTCGTTTTTGTGTAGCAATCATTACATCCTCCACAGCTAAAGCAATTACAAAATCCAGCGAGATTCCCATGAAGACTGAGGACAAGAGGATACAGTCATCTCCAGCAGCTTTTAAAGCTGATATTTGGAGTTATGTCGACTTTCAACAAAACAATCACAAGATGTCCCATAAAATAGTTTTAAAAAATGATACTTTATGTGTATCAAAATACATCGTACCCAAGATAAGTGTACCACTACAGCCCTATTATTGATATCATACCAAAAAAACATATGTTTTTAACTTACTTTAAGAATATACAGATTTTTCCACTCGGAAAAAAGAAAACATGTACAAATAATTTATGTAACAGGGCCACAAGAAAGAAATAAATAAAAAAATTCAAGGTTACTGATTATCAATCTTTTCTTAAGCTTACATTTGTGACATCGTTTGAGTTCTGCAGTGATAAGAACAGGGATGGGGGGATGGGGGGGGGGTTGCTTATCCCACGGGAAGGAAAATCTCTCCGTGGCTTATATGTAGGAAGTTGGCACGCATGAAAGAAAATAATCTGTTGTCAGAAAATACGTAGCCCACACAATCCTCCTCTCCTTCCATCTGCAGCGCTCCAGCACATCCATCGTGACGTCAGCCGGCAGATTAAAGCTTTTTTTTTTTTCTCCATCTCTGCACATTTCATATTATAAACCCGAGAAACACTCAGGAAGCACTAATTTCCAGCGACACTCTCACGGCAGAGAGGAAAACTAAATATAAATATATCACTTTAATTTCACCTTCGTCTCTCTGCTACCGTTCACAAGATGGTTTTCCAGTTTTTTATTGTTGTTGTGATAGTTTGATTCATGAGTTTAATCAGTATATAATAGTGTTGAAATGAATTATTGAATGAATTCAACTCTGGAAGGTTGAAACTTGATGCTACAGTAAAAGTGTATTCACAAAAGAGAAAAAAAAAAAACTGTCTTTATTCGCAACAACCTTCATCCTTCTGCCTCCGTCGGGCTGATATTTTATCTTCTTTATCTTCGTCTCACAATGAGGTCACATTCACGTTGAATAATTCAGATATTCCATAGTGGCTGAACCCAGGTGTGAAATAAAGAAGTTGGAAGGTTGAACCGTGACAGAAAAAAAAAGTCCCGATGATCTTAGAACCGCTGCAAATGGAGGGAGTAACCTCTGGAGTGAAGCTTAACTCCACCGTTTAGAAAACTAGTTTCAGCTGCTTTTACTGGAACTGTTTGGCAGCCATTTTGCTCCAAGATGCTCCAAGTGCACTGCTTTACAGTACACTGTAAGACAGTGCACTTACTTGTGCAGTGCCCATATTTCGGCAGGGTAGTACTGTTTCAAATCAAACTCTGCTGCTACACACTGACAGGAAATGACTCGACAGCTTCTTCTTCTACTACTATTTAACGCTAATCGCAACCAGTCGTTGAAACACTATCACTGACACTTGACAACACTTTTCACCAATTGAAACAAGTTATTTAGTTGTGTTTCATTGTGTTATTACTGTTGTTGTTTCGTGGTAAAATGTGTGTTTTCTCGAGACATTTACGTCAGTATCTGCTCCGAAGACATGTCGTCAGTGACGTAGCTTCAGTTTAGCTTCATCTACGTCACTAAGATGGTGGTTGTTGAGGGTGGAAAGTGTCCATCGATCCACACTCAATTATCCATTTGAGTGCTCATTGCGCACTACACTTTTGCACACTGCTCATTGAAAGACACTTTTGCACTTAAAATATTAAATGTAAGTAAGTAAGTAAGTAAGAAATATTTATTTATATAGCGCTTTTCGAGACCAGGGTCACAAAGCGCTTAGACAATCAAAACAATACTCAAAAAAGTACATACTTTAAAGATCAAGATAATACTGAGAACAACACAGGAGTTCGAGAAATTCAAGGAAAAGCCTGAACAAATAGAAACGTCTTAAGATGTTTCTTAAAGGAGTCAGTAGATCCATCAAGCGCAAAGAGAGAGGAAGATTGTTCCAAAGCTTAGGAGCAACAGCCTGAAAAGATTTCTCTCCTCTGGTCCTGAGCCGTGTGCGTGGAACCATAAGTAGATTCTGATCCACAGACCTCAGAGCCCGAGCTGGGGTGTAAGTCTGGATCAGATCAGTGATGTAAGGAGGAGCCTGACCATGAATAGATCTGAAAGTAAGAACCAGAATTTTAAAGTTGATCCTGAAAGAAACTGGAAGCCAGTGAAGAGTTTTAAGGATCGGAGAAATGTGAGTTCTTCTACTAGAGCGGCTCAGAATTCTCGCTGCAGAGTTCTGAATCAACTGCAGGCGAGACAGCTCCTTCTTGCTAAGACAAGATAACAAACTGTTACAATAGTCCAGACGAGAAACTAAATTAAATAAATGTAAGTCCACAAGTGCACAATTTGGAACACACTGTGTTTTCAGTTTTTTGTTTATATTCTGTTTATTAGTTGATTGTTTACATTTGTTGATTATTTATTTCATTTTGTTGTTTATTTTAATTTATTTTCTTGAATGTCTTAATTAATGTATTCATGTTTTGCATCGTATGTCTTAATACATGCATATTTGACAATAAAAGAACTTGACACTTGACTTGACACACCCATGTTCTTCAGAAGAACTTTATCGTAGTGATGGGTTAATAAGAGCTTCATGAAATCCTAGCATCTGTTTCAGAGCGCACTAGATGTCGCTCTGCTCTATGATCTATTACTTTTAACATCTATTCCCCATATAACTTGGGCGCCACCAACCGAGATAAAAATAAATAAATAAAATTGCGAACTGTTTCATGAATCTTGATGGGGACATCATTAGTTTCTTTCGAAGTCAAAGTATGATAGCAGGAAGAAGTTCAAATAATGGAGGGAAAACTACTGTCTCAAGATCAAATTAACTAAAATATTTTCTGTCCTTGGCAAACTCTACAAAGCCCTGTGGTAACAGGAATATATATATATTTAATCACACATGTGTAAACCCTCAAAGAGTGGAGGAATGATAATATTTTATTCTTTCTATGCTTAAATTATATCATCGTACAAATCTCAAAGCAACAGCTCCAGAAGCATAAGTATGTAAGTAAGTAAGTAACTTGTACTTTCTATACCAACAAACGCACTCAAACAATAGTCAACATTTTGGACTTAATGTCTGCTGCCATCTAGTGGCCAGAAGTTTTAATGAAAAAAAGTATGAACAAACATTCTGAATATTTACATTTAAAAAAAAAAAGAATTATTCTATTTAACACAAATATAAATACATATTTAAATGTGCCAAAACATGTGCTGTCCATAATAGCAGTGGATGTAACCTTTTCTAAATGGGATCCCTTCTGACATTCCTGTCCAACCGAGCGCCACGAAATCTTGACAAAGTCAAAAGGAAAACGCGTTTCCCTCTCGCCCAAATGCATGCGCTTGCTCCAACAGCTGTGTTCCAAATGATCAAATGATAAGACCCTTGATTAGAGCCGACAACTTGCAGCTTGGGGCGCAGGAGTTCAAACAGCACAGTAACTCCCCTTTCCAGCCTTGAAGTCCTCTCTCCGCACAGACGTAGGTTTCCTTGCGGATGTCTTTGGCTTGTGTGGGAGTTAGAAGCAACTCGGATTCTCTCAGAAGCCAGCGGTTCACTGAGATCAGAATAAAAAGTGTGGAAGCTTTGCTCAGAAAGGTCTCATAAGACCTGCTCCACAAAAAAAAAACAAAAAAAAACGCTGAGCAATGTTTGTGATCAGTAAAAGTATTGTATTAAACTGCATTATGACCCTTGAGGTTCAAATTGCTTTTGAGGCCAAAAAAAAAGCAAACGTTTGGATTTAAATAGCCAGAATGATTCTTGACCTCTTAATGATTGCTCCATAGAAAACTTGCTTTACAGACTATTTGGATCATTTTGTAGCAACCAAGCTTGTAACAAAACTAGTAACTGATCTAGTGCCCTGGATAGCAACCAATCAAGGTCCCTGGGTAGCAACCAATCTAGTAACCTGGATAGCAACCAATCTAGTACCCTGGGTATCAAGCAATCTAGTAACCTGGATAGCAACCAATCTAGTACCCTGGGTATCAAGCAAACTAGTAACCTGGATAGCAACCAATCGAGTACCCTGGGTATCAAGCAATCTAGTGCCCTGGCTAGCAACCAATTTAGTACCCTGGCCAGCAACCAATCTAGTTCCCTGGATAGCAACCAATCTAGAACCCTGGCCAGCAACCAATCTAGTTCCCTGGATAGCAACCAATCTAGTACCCTGGCCAGCAACCAATCTAGTTCCCTGGATCGCAACCAATCTAGTACCCTGGCCAGCAACCAATCTAGTACCCTGGATAGCAACCAATCAAGTACCCTGGACAGCAACCTATCTGGTGCCCTAGTTAGCAACCAATCTAGTGCCCTGGATAGCAACCAATCTAGTACCCTGACTGCAACCAATCTAGTGCCCTAGATAGCAACCAATCATGATAAATGTCCAAAATTATAACATCGCTGATGGCACTTTAAGAAGTATTAAAATACATTATTTTTTGGTCACATTTTCCTGGGAACAGAAGTTACTTCCACATGTTTAAACCCAAAACTTTCAACGGTCAAAATATATCAATCAATGGTTGAAATCAACACTAACAGGAGAAACTATAAAAACTACAACAGAGTCAAATCCCACGTTCATAATTTGGACTTTTATCTACATTTTAAAGTTTGAGTGGTGACTCTTTGACTTTTTTAACCTTGTCCCATTCATTCCCTATTGGAAATTTATCGCAGTTTTTCGCTTTTTACGTCATGGTATATTCTGTGAGAAAAGTAATAGCAGCACAGCCCACTAAATATTGTATTGTTCCTTTAGGAGTTTCAGTCTTACGACATCAGTCGTCAGTCATGGATCAAATCACTATAAATTGGTTGAATTGGGACAAAGGGTTTCTTCAAAAACAAATTCAACACAATCTCCAGCAGGAGAAGAAGCTTAACAATTCCATTCCATCTCAACACTCAAGAAAACCCATCAACTTGGCCGCCCAACAACATAAGTGAACATAAACTCAACCACTCAGGTGTTCGCTTTATTGTGCGTTTTTTTTTTGTGGCCGCCGTATAGTATTTACTTCTCCCAGTGCTGAGGCCTGGCTTATGTTTTATCGTTGCCTTAAAGTGGTTCTCAGTGCATAACATTTAAGACGCTTTTTATGCCAACAAACGCATCGTGTATCACGTTTTATATCTGTGCCGATAGCAACAACAAGACAGTACAGAACACTGGACACAGTTGTGTTACTCTGCGTCTCTTTTACCGCCAAAACAAACTTGTATTCAAAACACAATGATGTTCTTCCTGTTGTTTAAGAAAGTATTCATTTGATTTAGTTGACAAGAGAGAGGCAATTAGACAGCTCATACCCCTGCCAAGGGTGGGATTTCATATGATTGACAAAAAGTGCAATAACAAGACATACGTTAACCATTTAGAATTCTCTTAAATTTAGATCGAACTATACTACACCACTTAAATTAAATCCCAAGCATTTCGTTCTTGGAATTTTATTGAAATATGATCATAACTCATCAGACACGGGGGAAATTTTCATGTTTTTGGTTTGTTCTAACTAGAATTTTGTTATGAATCTGTTCCACACCTTATGAAGGAACACAGAGCCTCGATCAAATGTGTCCATTCGGCCTGCGATGCATTTCTACACCCTGGGCTCAATCAATTAAATCACACAGGCTCACTTAGATTGGTAGGAGTGAAAATCCATTACTTCAGAAGACGTGCACAATCTCTCGTGACGCTTCTACGTTTCACTAACTTGGGGTTTTTCTCTGCCATCAAGTCGAGTTGATTTGCGATATGAATGTATTAGATTGTGAAGCCATTTGCTCACGATATTTACCCGGAGCATTTTATTCCTTTAACTTCTGCTACAAAGGATCTTAGAATACAGACTTTTAAAGTTTTTCATGATAAAATCCTCTTTTCTCAGGCTTCAATACTAGGTGGATATTTCAGAGCAGTTTGAATGTTTTTTTTCTCGGACGGCGATTTTTTTGAGCTCCAGTCTCTACTTTAAAATGGATTTACTTTTTTGTCTTTGACTCTAAAAAAAGAACGGATTACTCTGAAAATAATCCCAACCCCTTAGTCGACATGAGGGTGAGTAGAAAATGAGTGAAGTTTAACTTGAATTCACTTCAATCTGAACTTCATCTTCAGGGATCAGTTTGGCTTCTCCTTAAACTTTAAAACGCAAAAAAACAATGTGACACAGTTTTCATTTTGGATTTCATCACATTAAACATGTTCAATCACCTAAAGACGTCCTAAATCAAGTTGATGTACTTTTGCAAGAGAGCTTACCAACTGAATGTTTTGGTCTACGCAAATTTGAATTTACATTTTTTGAGCAAAGTAAAATACTTTTACTTTCTGTGTTGTGCTTGTTACTGTTCCTTTAAAGGTTTAGCCCGAGACAGGAGGTGAGAACCAAGATAGAAATAGAGTTAAATGATCCCAAGGGAAACATTGATCTTCTTCATATGCTCTTATATATCAAAGTTACCCTCTACAGTAAATTTTTTGTTTAATACAAAGTAGGGCTGCACGATATAGGAAATAGTTGTGATATTGGTGTCTTGAATTAGGATATCGATATTAATGCGATATTTCTCTTTCGTTTATTTCTGCGCTTCGGTACCGACACGATTGGAGAAACATATCACTTATAAAGAGGGACTTGCATCGGTTTCCGGTGAAACTGAACGACATCAGAGAGGAGCCGCCGGCGCGTCGCGATATCACCAAATCAATAATAAATCCACCTCCTTGTACACGCACACATAACACTTTATAAATGACCTGACGCTAACAACTTAGCTCGTTAGCATACGGTGAAGACGGACAGGTTTACACTTGTTTGGAAGTTCGCGATCTTATAAGAAAACAACTGGGAATTGATGAAAGTTCAAGTAGGTTGAAAGAGACGAGTGACTGGATCACTAGTGTTTGAGTAGATCATAAGTTAGTATTACTTCGGTGTATATACTGAGCAGCAGGCGCCAGCAAGAAGAGTTGCCATAGCAACCAAGCCTAGAAGCTGCGCCGCACAGCTCACAGACAGACGGAAACGTAAACAACAACGAGACATAGAAGTACAAATTGACAACTTTACAGAACGTGACACTGATTGGTCAAAGTGCGCATTTAAGAAATGCTTGATTTATACAATAGAAAAATATAAATGATCGCACATGTTTTCGATGCATATCGCACGTGACAATATCGCGATATCGATATATTTCGATATATCGTGCAGCCCTAATACAAAGGAAAACTAAAAAAAGGGAGCTGCTCTTTTCTCATGCTCCATTGAAAACATTACATTAAATTGGTATAGATACACACATTTATACCATCATTTATTTAAAAAAAAACCTCTATTACTATTTTATATCTTTGTTGTATTTCTTTCCATTTTTATGACCAAAAAGCTGGATAAATCTCTACAAAAAAGCAAATACTTAAGCATATTTTTATCAATTAAAACAAGTCAATTAATATCCTCGACTGGATGCAAGAAAGTTTAGTAAGAGTGGGCGAAGAGAGTCTCCTTTGAATTCCTGCGTCGACGCCCACATTTGAGAAATTCAATCAAGTTTTAATCAAATACCACCCTCGTCTTTCATACGTTCTGTTCAGCATGGGAATCTGCAGCAACTCATAGCGGTGGCTGAAGCACTTTTCCGCTCACGAATCATTTAAGAAATGAATTTAAAAAAGACCCTGACATCGAGTGAAGCACTTTAAGGTGAATTGTTGTAAAGAAGTGTTGCCACATGTTAAAAGTCCTTCAACAAAAGCTGTCATTTCTGGGTCACTGACCTGTTTCGAGTTTTAATGTGACTCCTTTATCACGTTTAATGGAATTCTAGGCTACAATGGGTCCAGAATAAAGGATGGTCATCGCTAGAGTTGCACTTTAATTAGGAGTGATAGTTGAGTGTGCAGTTGAGCAAGCACCTGACAAAGGTTTGGCTTTTTCCATCTTTCAAAGCTTAAATTTGGAATTATTTTTGATACTTTCATGAACACTAAAAATGGCCTTTCTTTGTATTTATAATCATTTTTTTTTAGAAAAGTAATTTACAAGAGAGTGTTTCATTCATTTTTAGATGATAATGACGTTCACGTATCCTCATACTTGAACAAACCATAGATTATCCAGAGGTGATGTGATCATAAATACATGCGTAGAATGAAAAGATGAGCCGGTCCGTATCATCCGGTGAAACCGTACGTTGAAGATGAGATGCATTCCTACATAGTTCAGGGTTAAGTGCTTGTTTCGCACATGTTTACATATAGAAAGGCACCTTCTCTTTTGCGCTGTTATCGGATGCTAAAAATAAACTTACATCCGTCCACAGCTCAGGGAAAGTATTCAGACAAACAAGGACTAAGAAGAGATTAAAGGGAAAGAACACGTAGTCTATTCAATTTAATTTCATTCACAGTGTCTTATCATAACAACGTTATCACTTAACAGTTTAAGTAAGACTATAGTAAAGAAAGGAAAAACAGATCCCAGCAACTAAATAATGAGTAAAGCACGTTCTTGAAACATGTGAACAAACATCGCTCGTACCTTTGAATTGCAATAACAACTGACGCTTCCTGCTTTATCAAGTCCTCTTCAAGTGTTTTCGTTGAATAAAAAATTGCTTTTTCTGTGAGCCGCTACGGTTATAAAGAATAGATGAAAAGAAAACAATATAACTGGGAAAGGATTCAAGTAAATATGTTTCTACAGTAGCCATTAAACGATCTTTATATGAATTGAGCAAATGTGTGATTTCAATTTAATTATAATGACGTAAACATTTCTACATATAATTGGATGCACAAATACAAGTTGGCATTGAATCTAGTTCTGATAAAGCTTTGGAAGTTAATGTATTTATTTGAGTCATGCACTAGAATTTTGTCCTAGAATTTGTATTTGAATGTTGGGGACCTTAAGCACATATGAGATCTAAATGGGATTAATTTCATGAATTATAAACAAATCCTGTAATTAATTTGATTCGTTTTTTAATCGACCGACAGAAATAATTACAATATGGACATTTAACTGATTCCTTGAGCCTGACAAACGTGGAGTTGAGATTTCAGACTTAAAAACCAGCAGAAGAGAAGAACAAGCGGATGTGGTAACGGAGGACACAATAGATGCGACCGGAGAGGAGGATCAAGAACGGTTAAGGTGGAGGAAGCTGACCTGCTGTGACAACCCCTGGTGGGAAACGTCCAAAGAAGACGACGTCGAGAAGATGATCCGTTTACCACGGACCTGTAAAGAAAACTGTGCCTGCTTCAAGTCAAACTCCGACGTCGCAAACAAATCCAACAAGTCAAGACTCTGGAGGCAAAAAACGCTTTGAGGTCTTTCAAACCGTTTCTTTTACTCAATCAAAATCATGTTGATTCAAAAATACAAATTCACTCTGATCACAATAGCACAGTTTATTCCACTGCGAGACCTTACCGACTCCCGAGCTAACAAAATACTTAAAAAGAGGGATTTATAGTACACTAGAGCGTTTACAACATTTGATTTTTGTTCACATTGTGTCCCTTGGTCGGGAGGCAATTTGCCCTGCGCACGCATGAAGCAAGTGTTTACAAGCAACACTCCCGAGGACACATCAAGCGAGCACCCCCGGGCTATGTGGCCTGCTGCTGGAGCACACAAAGAGGGAAGGAGCCAGAATGAAGTGACACTGTACAGCTAAATATAAATCCTCAGCTGATGATCATCCCTCGTTCAGGCGGGCGTGGAAGGAGAGCTGGCTCGGGTGGGCAGGACGAGTCTCAAAGACCCCCCCAAAAAAAAGGAATTTAAATCAAATGTTTTGCTGAAAGAAAAAGTCGTCGACATAAATAGTGAGATTTCACATTGTAATGAAGTAAGTAAGTTATTAATATTTGTAAAGCGCTTTTCTAGACCAGGGTCACAAAGCGCTTAAACAATCAAAACAATACCCAATAAAATATATGCTTAAAAGGTCAAGATAACACCAAGAACAACACAGGAATCTCAGAGAATCAAGGAAAAGCACAAATAAAAGATGTCTTCTTAAGAAGATTCTCTACGAATCTTAAGATGTTTCTTGAAGGAGTCAGTAGATCATCAAACACAGAGATGGTTCCAAAGCTTAGGAGCAACAGTCTGGAAGGATTTCTCTCCTCTGGTCCTGAACCGTGTTCAGGAACCATCAGTAGATTCTGGTCCACAGACCTCAGAGCCCGAGCTGGGGTGTAAGTCTGGATCAGATCAGTGATGGAAGGTCTGACCATGAATAGATCTGAAAGTAAGAACCAGAATTTTAAAATGATCCTGAAAGAAACTGGCAGCCAGTGAAGAGTTTTAAGGATCGGAGAAATGTGAGTTCTTCTACTAGAGCGGCTCAGAATTCTTGCTACAGAGTTTTGAATCTTCTGCAGATGTTTTTCGCCTGCAGAAGATGCTTTTTTCTGAAGAATAAATAATAAATATAAAATATAATAATTTATTTCAAGTTATGGATGAAAGACGAAGAAACCAAGTCAACATAAGTGCAAAGTTAAATTAAAAATGTGACACCGATTCTATTTTTAGCACATTGCAGATACAGAATGAGCCGCCATTAAACTCAAATTATACAAAATTGGACCCTTATATTATGACTACCTTTTCTTTGTTTAGAATGTAGTTGCCACCTCCATCATAACCTCTCCACCAGTTTCTATTTTCTCCTCCTTATACATGTCTAATTTACCCTAACTTAACCCGAAGCTTCTTCCGAAATATTACAAGATAAGACAGTGACCATAAAAAAAACAAAATAGTGGAAATGCTACTGTAGAAATGGTGAATATATAAATATCTGTTTCACCCGGGAAGGTGCTAGGAAGATCCAGTTTGAGAAAGTAATTTGCTTGTTATGTTTTATTTATATTTTTGTCCCATGTCTATATCTATGATTATTGGACACTAAGATGGTGCTTAATGACCCGAGATAAGTCGATACTTTTTCCACCAAAAAGCTCATTATACAAGTGCTGTGTATCAAGTTCACTGCTTTACAGTTCACTGTAAGACAGTGCACTAGCTTGCATAGTGCCAAATATTCGACAGGGTAGTACTGTCTCAAATCAAACACTGCTGCTCGACACTCGACAGCTTCTTCTGCTACTACTTTTTTAACACTGATTGTAACTAGCCGTTGGAACACTATCGTTGACACTATTTTCCCCAATAGCAACAAGTTATTAAGTCGTGTTACATTGTGTTATTGCAGTTGTTGTGTAGTTTTGTGGTGAACTTAGTTTTTTCTTAAGACATTTACGTCAGTATCTGCTCCGATGACACGTCGTAGCTTTAGTTTAGCGTCATCTACGTCACTAAGATGGTGGTTGTTTAGGGTGGAAAGTGTCGATGGATACACACTCAGTTTTTGGCCAGTTGAGTGCTCATTGCACACTAAATGTTCTGCTCATCGGGAAGCACTTGTGCACTCAAAATTGTAAGTGAAAGTGTAGAAGTGCGCAATTCGGGAGACACTGAATGTCTCTATTGATGGATACGATCCATGCTCTAATTCTCCACATCTCTACCTCTGGTCATTTTGATGGTGTTGAATAAACTGATGACCTTGTGTGACTTCCTCAAAAAAAAGTCATGCCATCCTATTGGTCCGTTGATTTTGTCTTTTTGACCAAATCCTCCCACAACAGTCCATACCTTCATTTAAACAAGTTCCTGGTGAAAAAACTGTTGTTGTCTTCCGCTCTATAAAACATGGCAGATTCTCACTACTGTCCCTATAAAGCTTCCCCCTTTTTTTTAATTTGTCTGATGTTCACATATTCCATCCAACATTCACTCTCCTCTTCACCTCTATTAGAGTCATCAGTTTCTACTACATCTAGTATCTTATCTTCATTCGTTCAAATTTCCCCCTCTCATTTATCTTTCCGCTACTGTTATTCATTCCTCTTCTGTGGCTCATTCCTCTCCTTCTTCTTCTCGGACTCTTTCTAGACGACCAACCACCATATCATCAGCAAACATCACGGTCCATGGAGAGAACTCACCTAAATTCCCAGTCCGTACAACAACATAGCAAACCACAACAGTCTGACAGCTAAACGTGCTATTATCATCCTTCAGCTTCCATCCTCTCTTCAGTAATAAACCTCCAGATTTTTTCCAGTGTGCCTCCGGTACCGATTGAGAAGTACACAACACTGCTTCCTCGAGCACCTCGTGCGACAGACAATCATCTGACAATAGAGAGGAGAAAATCTCTGGGGCTTAACCTGTCAATTTGCATTGCGCTAATAGGGCCCAGACCTCTTTAGGCCACTGTAAACAAGTAGCAACCTGCTCAAATGCGGGGAAATAACAGTCTACTTCCTCCTCATGGAACTGAGGTTTTTACTGACATCAAACCGACCAGCAAACAAACAATTTGCGTCAGATCTACCAGCAGTGGCCTGTGCTGAGGCCTTCAACTTAATGTCCTTCAGTCTTACCTCTGTTTCCAACTCAAGCCTACGAACTTCCATCTGGTGTCAACATTCAGCTGCTTTCTCTTCCAACTGCAACCGAGCTATGGTGGGCTTGAGCTCGCCATCACTACTTAACCTTTGCTCTTAAAATTCCATTTAACAGCCTCCTCATCTACCTTCCCTGAACAATCATCTGGAGAAGATGTGGCACCGATGCCCATACCCAGCACTTCATGCTCCACCAACAAAACTTACAACCGAACCTAGCCAAACTCTTTGGAAAGGAAACTTTGAAATGAGCTGCAACAGCATGTTGATCCTCCTTCTAGATAAGGGTATCTTTGCTCCACTGTAGGGTCGAACAAGAAACTTCTCCAACTCATACATACTCGTGATTATTTTCACAAGGACTCACTACAAACCAAAGTCTACACACCTGTGTGCTACACACCAACACTAACCAAGTCTCAACCTATTAACTTCAGATTTTAACCCAAACTACAAGCAAGGGATTTGAGTACCGATTACTTTTTTTTCCTATTGTTTCCAAAGATGAAATCGTGTAAGTTGTCGATTAACCCATCATGAGTTGTGTATTGTCAGATCGCTGAAATGCCGGCCCATCTTTCCTGCTGCCAGCATGCAGTTCTTCTTGTGGATAGCACAAACAAACATGTCAAAATCTTCTAAAAGCTCAACTTGAGAGGTTCTGTGAAGTGGGTCAGAGTGGCTAGAAACAGTGTTTTAGGGAGTTCTTAGTTGAAGCACTTTGTACGACGTCATAGGAAGTGGAAGGTGAAATGATGGATTTTGTTTTTTAAGACAAAACATTATTTTCATGCAAACACATCTTAAGAGGTGACAGAACATCTCAGACTCGCATTCCATCCATCAGAGACCTGTGTTGATCAGAGACATGACTGTGGATACTGAGGTTATTTGACCTTCATTTTCAGCCACAATCCAGGTGAATTCATCATGATCATCATCATGATCATCATCGCAGGTACTGTTCACATAACTCAGCGAGTCATAAATCTGGAATCTTTTTTTTACAAACTGTTTCGCGGTGCCGTTCCAAAACTGGCCCCTCAACGACCCCTGATGTTACGAGAGGATGTGAAGCTGAGCCGAGTCGTTTCAAGCACACATTCAGTACCTTTTGCAGAGTTCCTGGACTCATCGCAGGTCGAGGGATAATGTGAGTTGAATTAATTAAAGTGAGGAAAAAAACAAAACCTAATGATTTTGTTTGAATAGTCATCAGACTGAAGTAGATACTGGACATATCTTGAAGTCGTTTAACACAATCATTGGTCTGAAGGACTTGTCTGCTTATTTTGCTGCTAATTAAATGTGTTGAATAAAAAAGCTCAGTTTTATTTTTTGTTTTACAAAAGTGAGAATTCGACAAATTACAAAAAGATTGCAGGTCTAATATTTCAGATTAATTCTGGAATTTTGGTTTGCACAGGTAATTAAATTTGAAAAACATGAATATTGTTTTTTAAATTGATAAACATTTTTTGATATCATACATATCTATAATTTAATATCATCAAAAGTGTATCAAAAGGTTTGCCATTGGTTTCATTCCACTACATTATCATTCAAGTGACAAAAAAAATGGTGTAATAGTAATGACAAAATTATATAAAAAATATCAACATTTTAGATTCAGGCGAGTTGAAACGTGGGTCTTTAAACTTGGATTTTGGTCTAAAGCACATCTAGGGCACTGGACCACAATCCATGCACCACTGGTCTCTTTTTTTTTTTTGGTCCATTCTTAATACCATTCCTTCACGTAAAAAGAAAAATATTAACAATGTGCTATTTCATTTTTTACCAGTCTGTCCAAGGAAGAACATTTTATGTCCGTCATGAATAAACATTATGTTTTAAAACTTCGGAATTAAATAACTTTGGAATCATTTACTTTCATGTTCTTGTGTTTATTTTTTTATTTTTCAGGACAACGGTGAACATTTAAAGTATTTTTTTTATGTTCAAATGAATGTAAAGTTCTCAAATGACATTTTATTCAAAACTCTCGCACAACCAAATACATGATTTTATATTTATAGTGTAAAATGTCACGAGAATAAAGTATAATTCCATTTATTTTAGTAGGAAAGTTGAACATTTGATGCAACTTTAATTGGTTGTAAATTGATCTCAAACAAGTTCTTGCAGAAGCAAATACATCATATATTTACAGTGTAAAATGTCGAAAGAAGAATTTATAATTCCATTTATTTTAGGGGGAAATTCCAGAAGTATTTTAACTTTAATTGGACAAGCAAATACATGAAACATTAAAAGGGTGAAAATACCACCAGAGGAATTTCCTCCACATATAATCAACTCTCAGTCAAGATGCACATCACAGCACAACCATCGTATTTATCCCACATTATGTTAAATCCTGCACACCACGCTTTCCTCCCGGGTCACCAGAGGTCAGCAACACTTCAAATCCACCACAATCCTCGCCTAAACGACCGAGGTTTTCTCGTGTCACGGTCGTGAACTTTCTCTTGAAAAAAAAAAAGGATGCAAAAAAGAAAAAAAAAACCCTTCCACGCATCAGTGGAGCAGGATTTGCATGATGTACGACACAATCACAGGCAGGATCTTCGACAAAGTGAGCTCTTTCATCAGCCCGTTATCTTGTCATTCTTGTCGTGCCATCACCAATAAGCGACTCTCAGGGTAGAAACAAACACTCTCTCTCTGAGCTGCCACCATCCTTCCTGAGATGTTGCCCCTAAAAAAAAAACCAAAAACCCTTCTGCAGCATCACTCATCTCTGACGGACACATCCTAATCCTCATCTCTGAGGTGATGGTGGTGCTGCTGATGATGGTGGTGCTGATGATGGAGACTTGGTGTGAAGTTGGCACAGGTCGCCTCCATCCGGCTGCCCCTGTTAACGACGCGCATCCCTTCTTCACATGTTTAAGTCTCTGTCACGAACACACGCACACGCACACAAATAAAAGAGTCTTCACTCACCGAAGGCTAAATCCAAGAGATCGGCGCACAGCAGCAGACACAGCGAGAAGACGGTCATCTTTCCCTTATTTCGAGGTAAATCCCAAACTCCATCCGCGTCTACACGCGCGCCTCCGGGTGTCGCCCGAGTAATCCCCACCATTCCAGAGGGATGCGAGGGGAAGCAGCCCGCAAACTATTCATGATGCGGCGCAAGTCCGAGTGGAGGAAAAATGGCAGAAGTTGCGTGAACGCAGCATCCAGACCACGGTGTGTGTGTGTGTGTGTGTGAGAGGGGGGGGGAGACGAGGGGGAGAGACGAGGGGGAGACAGAGATCCTGGTCCGGTTGAACAATGGAGAGCAGGAGCTGATCCGCGCTGCTGTGATGGAGAGAACCTAAAGGTTTGGATGGAAATGCACTCCCTCTCTTACTCACTCCCCCTTCCTCACCCTCTCTCTCTCTCTCTCTCGCTCTCTCTCTCTCTCTCTCTCTCCCGCCCTCCAGACAGACGCGCAGTCATTTCTGATCACTCGCCCTTTTATTTCACACAATTTTCTTTAATTCCTCCCTGGATTCAGACTCGTATAATTCTGGCCATTAATGCCATTTTTTTTTTCTTCTCCTGACTTTTTTTTATCCTCCTTGTAATGTTTATTTTAATTTTTATTTTATTTATTTATGTCCCTGAGCTGCCAGTGACACAGAATAACCTGCGACGCGGAGGGAGGTTTGTTTGACTATATGATGTGAATGTTGAACAAATAGATTTTAAAGAACTCGGATGAGTTGAATTCATTGCAATATTACGTTTGAAAAATATATTTTTTTTAAATGAAAAAACGGAACTTTTTTCACCGAGATATGGGCTCAATATTCACTGAAAAATAAAAAGAATAAAAAGAACTGAAGGAAGTTGTATTTAGAGTCAATATAATAATAAATAAGTAATAAGTAAATAATATAATAATAATAATAATGTTAACTTTCAGAAAATAAATTAAAAAATAATGTACATGATGTTTTTTGATATTTACGGTTCAGGGACCAGTAGTGGTTTACAGTACAAAAAAATGATAATTAAAAAACACAAAACAAATGTTTAAATAATAGTTTAAAAAAAAACGGACATAATTTTATTTATTTTTTTCCCATAAATATGAGATAAATATTCCCTTATTAAATCTTAAAGGGAAAAAGAACTGAAGGAAATTGTATAAAAAGTCAATACAATAATAAATACTCAGAAAGAGTCTAAAGAAGGAACTGAAATATCAAAAACATGACTCGGATGAGTTGAATTCATTGATCCAAACAACGTTTTTTAATCCTAACGGTTCTAATAGCAATATTACGTTTGAAAAAAAAATAAAAAAAATGAAATAACGGATGTTAATCTTTTTTTTCCCCGATATATGGGCTCAATATTCACTGAAAAATAAAAAGAATAAAAAGTAACTGAAGGAGTTATTTAGAGCCATTATAATAATAAATACAATTGTTATCTTTCAGAAAAGAAATATAAATATATGTAATGTTTTTTGGTTTAGGGACCAATAGTTTACAGTACAAAAAAATAAAATAATTAAAAAACACAAAAC
Organism: Callionymus lyra; assembly: GCF_982586985.1. Taxonomy (NCBI): domain Eukaryota; kingdom Metazoa; phylum Chordata; class Actinopteri; order Syngnathiformes; family Callionymidae; genus Callionymus; species Callionymus lyra. The sequence goes on along the minus strand of NC_141827.1, from coordinate 6,012,191 downwards.
AAATTTTAAATAATAAAATTTAAAAAAAGGACATCATTTTATTTATTTTTTCCCATAAATATGAGATAAATATTCTCTTAATAAATGTTAAGAGGCGAAATAAAAGGGGGTAAAATAACTGAAGGAAGTTGTATTTAGAGTCAATACAATAATTAATACTCACAAAACAAAACTCTCAACTGAAATGTCAAAGATACGATTTGGACGAGTCGGGTTAATGAATCCAGATGTTTTTTCAATCTTTATGGTTCAGGTCAGTACTTTAAAGTTTACTGTACAAACATTTTTTACAATTTCTTTCTAAATATTGGCTTAATGTTCACTAAATTTATGTTAAAGGGTCAAAAGAAAAAAAGGGGGAACTGAAGGAAGTTGTATTTAAAAAAAAAAAAAAATTGATGTCCCTGAGCTGCCAATGACACAGAATAACCTGCGACATGGAGGGAGGTTTGTTTGAATAGATTTTAAAGAAGTAACTGAAATATGAAAAACGTGACTAGGATGAGTTGAATTCATTTGATGAGATGATGATGTTTTTAATCCCAACGGTTCAAGGACCAATATTACGTTTGAAAAAAAACGAAAAAAAAAACGGATATGAAATAACTTTTTTTTCTACTAGATATGGGCTCAATATTCACTGAAAAAGAAAAAATAATAAAAATAACTGAAGGAAGTTGTATTTAGAGTCAATATAATAATAAATACAATTGTTAACTTATTAAAAAATGTTATTGGGCAAAAGAAAAGGGGTAGAAAGAACTGAAGGAAGAGTCTATACAATAATAAATACTAAATAAAATTCTTAACTTTGAGAAAGAAAATGGATTTAAAAGAAGCGAATGAAATGTGAAAAAATACGATTTGGAAGAGTCGAATTAATGATCCAGATGTTTTTCTTAATCTATATGGTTCAGGTTAGTACTTTAAACAACAAGAAAAAAATATAAAATACCCATGGTGATGGAAGAACTTAGATAAACCACATTAATGCTACATCATGTGTCAAACTCATTTCCCAGGGGCCAAAGTCAGGCCCTCTTTTTTTTGTGTTGCTCACAAATACCTATTTTGGGATTTATTTAGTTTTTAATTTAGCAAATGTATCCAAAGAAAGTAACAAGAAAAAGAACTAAAAGAAAAATATTTTTTATCCAAGTTTTGAATCGATCACTATGACAAATATAACACTTTTCATTTCACGTTGTTCTTTTGAATCTCGTCTCTTCTTTTCTATTCCCTAGAGCTTGACTTATGACTCGTGGCTGAAAACAAGCCTTGACAACATACCTCGACCACCTCAGTCCACACCTGTGACACCAGGTCAAAGAATTTCTTGCGTGTGAAAAGTTTTTCTTCTAGTCTTTTTTCATGGATGTTCCGTGTTTTACTTTTTATTGTGCTTTCTGTCGAATTTCCAGATTCTCTGTTTATGTCTTTTTCATGACCTGTTTAATCCCTCAGTCTAGTAGATATCTGGATTTTGGACTTTTGTAGATCTGGAGATATTGGACCCTTGTTGGTGTATATATATTGGGCTCCATTGTTAATATGAAATTGTGTACTATTGTCACCGACTTTGTCACCTGGTGTTACTTACACCTGCACTTCATTGAGTCTATGAAAAAAGATACATTGATTTTTCTTCTTTAATGGAAGACAAAGGAAACTGGAGTCTGTCGTAACTACTTGGGCTCCAGCCTATCGCTGGGCAGAAATACTGAGTTGACATCAATCGCACACTTATGAATCTTTTGAATGTGTTTCTAGGTATGTATGGATTGTGGGAGGGGACTATAGTACCTTTTACACTTTCACAGGGGTAACTCAAGAATGCCCAGAGGTTTCTTAAGCTGGAATGAAATGAGATAACTGATAAAGAAAATATATTTTTTTAAGCATTAATCTGCTGGACACGAGTGTCTTCTTCTTGACTTATGGCCGAGCTTGTCTGGAGTGTTTCAAGGAGAGCATCTTGTTCGTAATGTTTCATCCATGGATGGATGGATGGACGGATGAACGGATTGGATGGATGGATGGATGGATGGATGGATGGATGGATGGATGGATGGATGGATGGATGGATGGATGGATGGATGGATGGATGGATGGATGGATGGATGGATGGATGGATGGATGGATGGATGGATGGATGGATGGATGGATGGATGGATGGATGGATGGATGGATGGATGGATGGATGGATGGACGGACGGACGGATGAACGGATTGGATGGATGGATGGATGGATGGATGGATGGATGGATGGATGGATGGATGGATGGATGGATGGATGGATGGATGGATGGATGGATGGATGGATGGATGGATGGATGGATGGATGGATGGATGGATGGATGGATGGATGGATGGATGGATGGATGGATGGATGGATGGATGGATGGACGGATGAACGGATTGGATGGATGGATGGATGGATGGATGGATGGATGGATGGATGGATGGATGGATGGATGGATGGATGGATGGATGGATGGATGGATGGATGGATGGATGGATGGATGGATGGATGGATGGATGGATGGATGGATGGATGGATGGATGGATGGGTGCATGGACGGACGGACGGACGGACGGACGGATTGGATGGACGGATTGGATGGATGGATGGAAGGACTATATTAATCCCTCTGGAGATCTCCTTTGGGAAATTAGGTTTTCGATTCATAGCAAAAGATAGTGTTATAAAAATAATAACAGGAACGAAGTGCAAATAAAAGAACAAAGGGCAAATAAAAGAACAAAGTGAAAATAAAAGAACAAAGTGCAAAGAATGACAAAGGGCAAATTCAAAGAACATAGTTCAAAGGAAATAACATAAAGAAAGGATACAAACATTAACATAGAATAGAATAATCACATACAGTCTAAGAGCACTAGGAATGAATGAGTCCCTGAGTCTATTAGTGTAGCATCATGGGAGGAGTGTTGAGAGGGGCCATCAAGCTCAACATGAAGAACGAGAGAAAGCTTCCCTCTGTTAATTCCGAGATTGGTTAAGAAGCTGGTTAAGTTCTACGATCTTCTTTGGAGCGTTCTTAAGAACGCCTTGAAAGAAGGAAGTGTTTCCCAGAGTCACCCTTAGCTCAAGAAGGATCTCTCACTAAGAAGGATATGTAAGATGGACCCACTCTTAACTTGCCTTCTTAGTGAATAAATCCTCAGTGATCAACGTCAGATACATTAATTTCCTCCATTTTTACAAACAATAAAATAATAATCAATGTAAGCGAGAATCTAAATAATTCTTAAAACAACATTAAAGTCACAGTTTTGCATTTACGCACTGAAATAAATCAACATATATGCGCATAAGACTGGAATAAACACACTTCAGCGATGGCTTTTTTTTTTATCATACTCTAATGATGCAATTAAAAGCGTAGGAACTTTATTACAAAATGAGAAATCATACTATATCTTAATGGTTTTCACTTAAATATAACAGATAAACATGTGAACTTTCTAACAACTACACTTAAAAAACGTCAACAACCCCAGTGGCATTTCACAAAGTCCACTAAGAGCATCTTATGAAGCTTCTTTGGCTTGATCTTAAGGTTTTCTTAAGAAGGCAGTAAAGAAAGCGTCTGGGAAACACCCGTATCTTAGCCGAACCCTTCTTAAGAGCCTTCTTACGTCCTTAAGAATGATTGAATCTTGGAAAATACGGCGACCTAAAGTACATTTACAACTTTATTGTCACAGAAAATCATGTTTTTTAAGTTAGAACATTAACCAATGGCTAATGATTAACCACATTTCTTTTGTCAAAAGCTCCACCCATTGAATCACAAGAAGGTTTTCCATGAACCACGTCCGCAAAAACAGCTGATTGGCGTTTTTAAATGGCTGGATAAAACTGATAAAATGTTGTCAAGAAGGGAAGTAAGATGGTCACAGTTATGCAGTAATGGTTTCATATTCAACGTCTTTTCTATTGAGTCAATTCACTGGACGAAGCTTTTTACATGTTCATGTCAAGGAAGACAAGAGCGAGTCCTTTCAGGTCGTCTCAAAAGAGACATTTAACTAAGATACTTGAGCTTTTGTATTGTATGTATTGTAAGACATGTGTGTTATCGTTTCCAGGAGCATTCATTTGATGAATCATTTCTTCAGCCTAAAGCTTGTTGGCATTATGCGACTTTGTAATGTCACTTAAATAGAAAAAAAAACAACAACTCACAAATGTCACCGACATTCTTTGCATGATTTTCTACTGACATTTGTTACAAGTCGGAGTCCCTGGTGCTTCAGTCGTTATTGTCACTGACATTTAAATGTAGATTGTGTGTTTAGTGGGATGAAATGTTTTCCTGGAGGGATTGTTAGCTTCTCCAAATCTACCACAAAACGCCTCAGGTTGTGACACACCGGAGTTGACCGCAATTGTGTTGCTTTTTTACTTCTTTTTTTAAATTCAAACAGAATCTCAGATTATCTTAAAGTACCTTCACAGCAAGGTTGTCAAACTCATTCACAAAAAAAAGGATCGTTTACCCAACAGGACGACTGATTTTGATCTTGTCTTTTCATAGTTTGAGGCTCAATTTTTGTGTATTTGTTCCGAGTCTCCCAACAAATTCTAGTTTATCTCGTAGTGCACGTATCCATAATCTCTGTTCCTTATCTTATCTTGAACTCTGACATCTCTGTGACCTTGAAAACTCTGGGGTTTTTGAGAACAATTTGAAGCTCAATATCTTTAGCCTATGAACCGCCATCGATTAAAGCACCGGCGGCGGCTTTTATCGCTCCCAGCTTTTACAAGAAGCTTCTGAAATCAAACGCACAGGTCGGTTCATAAAAGAAAGAAATAATGAACAAAAAAAAAAGAAAAAGCTCCTTCACATGTTCTCCATGCTGCTTGGGTTGAGGTCTGCGGCGCTAATGCACTAGCACACATCTCTAGAGGGCAGTGTCAACAGCAATTTATTGGGTTAACCGAGCCGAACGTGTTTCTGTCCATATGGCATCAGACGCTTGAGCAAACACAACCATCTTGTCCTGCAATTTCCCATGAACTGTTCTCGGTGCTTACAGTTTTATGCTGCAATGTCCAGGAAATCAATACGAAGGAAGTTTATTCAGGCTTTACGCTAGAAAATATATCCATCATTTTTTTGTGGGAGATAGAACACAGGGAGAATTTTTCGTTACGCAACCACAAGAATATGTTCATTCTGTGTCTTTAGTTAAAGAATGAAATGACGGTATCTTTTGTCATGATCTCAACGAAGCAACGCAAGAGTAACGGAGTAACTAGCAGACGACAAAGTCAGCTGCAATAGTACACAATTCATATTAACAACAAGAGTCCAATATCTACAATAACCAGAGTCCAATATCTACAATAACCGAGGCCAATATCAAAATTATCCAGAGTCCTATATCTAAAATATCCAAAGTCCAATATGTACAATATCTACAGTCCAATATCTAAAATAACCAGAGTCCAATATCTACAATAACCAGGGTCCAATATCTACAATATCCAGAGTCCAATATCTACAATATCCAGAATCCAATATCTACAATATCCAGAGTCCAATATCTACAATATCCAGAATCCAATATCTACAATATCTAGAGTCCAATATTTACAATATGCAGAGTCCAATATCTACAATAACTAGAGTCCAATATTTACAATATACAGAGTCCAATAGCTAAAATATGCAGAGTCCAATGTCTACAATATCCAGAGTCAATATTTACAATATCCAGAGTCCAATATCTACAATAACTAGAGTCAAATATCTAAAATATCCACAGTCAATATCTACAATATCCAGAGTCCAATATCTACAATAACAAGAGTCCAATATCAAAAATATCCAGAGTCCAATATCTAAAAGATCCAGAGTCCAATATCTACAATATCCAGAGTCTAATATTTACAATATACAGAGTCCAATTTCTACAATAATCAGAGTCCAATATCTACAATATCCAGAGTCTAATATTTACAACATACAGAGTCCAATATCTACAATAACCAGAGTCCAATATATACAATAACCAGAGTCCAATATCTAAAATATCCAGAGTCCAATATCTACAATAACCAGAGTCCAATAACTAAAATAACCAGAGTCCAATATCTACAATAACCAGGGTCCAATATCTACAATATCAAGAGTCCAATATCTACAATATCCAGAATCCAATATCTACAATATCTAGAGTCCAATATTTACAATATGCAGAGTCCAATAGCTAAAATATCCAGAGTCCAATATCTACAATATCTAGAGTCCAATATTTACAATATCCAGAGTCGAATATCTACAATAACTAGAGTCAAATATCTAAAATATCCAGAGTCCAATATCTACAATAACTAGAGTCAAATATCTAAAATATCCAGAGTCCAATATCTACAATAACTAGAGTCAAATATCTAAAATATCCACAGTCCAATATCTATAATATCCAGAGTCAATATTTACAATATCCAGAGTCAATATTTACAATATCTAGAGTCCAATATTTACAATATCCAGAGTCGAATATCTACAATAACTAGAGTCAAATATCTAAAATATCCAGAGTCCAATATCTACAATAACTAGAGTCAAATATCTAAAATATCCAGAGTCCAATATCTACAATAACTAGAGTCAAATATCTAAAATATCCACACTCCAATATCTATAATATCCAGAGTCAATATTTACAATATCCAGAGTCAATATTTACAATATCTAGAGTCCAATATTTACAATATCCAGAGTCCAATATCTACAATAACTAGAGTCAAATATCTAAAATATCCACAGTCCAATATCTATAATATCCAGAGTCAATATTTACAATATCCAGAGTCAATATTTATAATATCCAGAGTCCAATATCTACAATATCCAGAGTCAATATTTACAATATCCAGAGTTGACGTTAGCTTTCTTTAACTACCAGAGTCGACCATAAAAAAACAATATATCATTGGTTTATTTTACTTTTTATATTCCAATTGGTGTAGAGTTTGCAGTCTGTAAAATGCAAACAACCCACAGCGAACATAACCTCCATGATGAAGGTGATAACATCCAGTAAATCTAGAAAATAAAATAAAAATGCATCTGTACGGTAAGTTTTTTTAATTTATATTTTGTTCAAGAGGATCCATGAGTCGCTTCTGTTTGTAAATCACTCCGAGGAGTCGGAACCCAAAACCAGTTCAGACACCAGAAAAATATTAACAGCTGCTCCGCATCTGAGAGCATTTCTATCTTCGCTCCATAAATCAAGTGTTCTCCAAGTATGAGGACTTGATGAAGTCGCGTGAAGACCATCCTGTCACAACAAGATGGCCGTCGGTGGCGAAGAGAGAGGAAGCGCCGTCTTTAAATAGAAGCTATCAATAATCGAGGGATAATGATGGACGTGCTTGTTTTAAGGCGGGAGTCGAATCCGCTAATGATCATAAATGAAGTGAGAAACATGAGCACGTATTGACTCGTCGCTCCATGTGTGCTGCTGATCCATCACGTCGCCATTATTTACTTCAAATACCAACATTTAAACATCAGGACGGTGCAGAGGATGGATTCTTTTGCCTCGTGTCGCACATGTTGTGAACCAAAAGTTCTACTCAATCGTTGATGTGTTTCCCCCATTTACTTGACCTTTGACCTACTGGTAAATTAAACTAATCACACATAGAAACACTATTGTCTACTTACTATTAATAATACTACTACTTCTACTTCTAATTCTACTACTACTTCTAATACTAATTCAATTACTAATTCTTCTACTACTTCTACATCTTATTCCTCTACTTCTTCTACTACTTATTCTACTACTACTTCTACATCTAATTCTACTACTTCTTCTACTTCTAATTCTACTACTACTTCTACATCTAATTCTACTACTTCTTCTACTTCTAATTCTACTACTACATCTACATCTAATTCCGCTACTTCTTTTACTTCTAATTCTACTACTTATTCTACTTATTATTCCCCTACTTCTTCTACTTCTAATTCTACTAATACTTTTACATCTAATTCCGCTACTTCTTCTACTTCTAATTCTACTAATACTTTTACATCTAATTCCGCTACTTCTTCTACTTCTAATTCTACTACCTCTTCTACTCCTAATTCTACTACATCTTCTACTTCTAATTCTACTACTTATTCTACTTCTAATTCTACTAATTCTTCTACTTCTAATTCTACTACTTCTTCTAATGCTACTACTTCTACTACTCCCACTACTGCTTCTACTACTATTTCTACTACAACTTCTTCTACTCCCACTACTAATTCTACTTCTACCACTACTAATACTACACCCTCCAAAAATTCTACCATTTCTATTATAAATGATTCTACTTCTATGACTACTTCTTCTAATTCTACTACTACTTCTTCTACTCCTACTACTACTACTACTACTCCCACTACTAAATATACTACTCCCTCTACAAATTGTACTACTTCTACTACAAATTCTACTATTTCTACTAAAAAGTCTACTAATTCTACAACACATTTTTCTACTTATACTATATATATATTTTTACTTCTACTTCTTTTTTTTGCAAACTTTTTCAGTTCATTTCAACATTTTCACATCAGTCTTTTTCCTTTTTTTCCTTCATGCCATCATTTCACCTGTTTCCACACTACATGTTTTACATGCTCGAAAGTATTGAATACTAATTCAATACTTTCAAGCATTTCAGTTGACAGATTCAGCAGATTCAGCTTCACACTGCATATTTTTCTGGAAGTGGAATTCTTCTAGATGAAATATTGACATTAGAACATGATCTTAAGCCCCGTCCACTAAAAACACATTGTTTTTCTGGAGATTAAATCTTGTTGACCATAACCACGCCCACTCTGCTGTGATTGGTCAAACATAGAGGTTTGTAACCATACGTCATCAATCCCGGAAGTCTCCGCCTCCAAGGGACTCATTTTATAAACAAAGTGGGGCGTGATTACAGCTGGCTGGAGGAGGAGAGAAGCCTTTATTACGTCATAATGGACTCTCGTAACCTCTCCTTCGCCCAGATTTTTAGAGCAACTTCATAAAGCAATGAGTTGAAAACATGGTCATGATGAGGGACTGAGAGGAAGATGCAACATTTACAACAAGAGTCAGGAGTGTTGGTTTTTCACATAAGTGGATCTTTTATATTGTTCCATTAGCAAAGTGTGACATTGTGTTGCAGAAATTAAACCTTTTAAACATCCTGAAAATATAATAAATTTACCAATTTAACGCTAGACCAATGCATTAAGAATCTCACGATAACACTGAACCAGCAGGAGACTCCGGCGTACAATCAAATCCAGACAATGTTGCACAAAAATATTCAGATGTGTGAATCCGTGCGTGCGCACGAATCCAAGCACGTTTCCTCTGAACATCCAAATCAACGTAGAAATCAGCGAAGACGTGTTCGTCTCTTTCTACGCCTTCATTTGAATTTTAAAACGAACCAGAACCCGTGATCTCACTCTCCGTGATGAAAAACACAAGATGAAAAACATGAATTGAAACTGGATCAACGGTTTCTGTTTGTTTATTTTAAGCATAACTGACACAGATCAGACGCTCCTGAAAATAAGGGCAGACGTGCTGATGGTTAATATGTTACTGTGTTATTTACACGGACAGTTGACTTACAGAGACAATCAGAGGCTTTTAAAAATCATCTAATAGTTCCAAAGAAGTTCCAATAGAATAAAACTGAAAATGAGTCACTTTACATCATCGTAAAAATGTAAAATTTTGGGGCCACATATTTGTATTGGTGGGTTTACTCCAGGCACTCTGGTTTCCTCCCACAGTCCAAAAACATACAGAGGTTGATTGAGAACTTAGAGAAAATTGTCTGTAGCTATGAGTTTGTGTGTGAATGTTTTTTTTTTGTCTTTTTGTGTGTGCCGTGTGACAAACTGCTGTCCTGTCCAGGGTGTCCCCTGCCTCTCGCCCTATGATGCTGGGATAGGCTCCAGTCTCAAAGCGGTAGACAATGAATGTTCGTATTGACTTATAATATAATAGTTTTCATACACATGTTTATCATGCTTGTTTCTTTATAGGAATGTGTTGTTCAATGAGACGTGTCTGATCACATGAGGAAAACCAGCTCTTTCTGCTTTAATATCAACCTGTTCCGCTACAATTAAATATACCTGCGTGTGATTCACTTTCATACAACAGGCATTGGTCGTTCGGGATTGATCTTATTTTGAAAAATTTCTAATGCACCTTACCTGAATGATCCAGCTATACTTTTTTTTTTAATAATATGATTTGGTTCATCATATTATAAGAATATCACTATAATTCCTGAACTTTTTCTTTATTAAATCTTGTTAAATAGCTGATTAAAAACATCCGGTACAGACGATCATTTGGTCAAAATCAACAAAGTTCATCAGTGTTGGTGATTGAGAAACATATAAAAAGGTTTGTTAACACTTTAATATCCACTTGTGTAATTGTAAACATGTGTGTTTGTGTTTGTGTGTGTGATCCATCCAGATCCAAACTGGTCAAGAAGTCTGCATGTTTTCACGCCATTTATCTCGATACTCCATGGTTCTTGATGCTGGAAGGTTTGTGCTCACTTTGGCACAAGAGTTTGCGTTTTAATTACTTGCACTGGTTTATTCTTTGAGTAAACTTCATTGAAAACAGGCGACTTGTCAAGCGCCCCAGGCTCGAGTTACTTAAGAGAAAATCTGATCTTTTCGCCGACGTCCAAAAAAGAGTCGCTTTAGGGATTAAATCAAATGTTTGCAACCAAATGTTGAGACTTCCTGGGTTTACTTCGGGTTTAGTGGATCAGATTGTTAAATTAAATACGCAAGATGCTCTTAAATGATGCAGGGAAATTTAAAAAAAAGAAAAATGATTTGATTGTTACTTAAAAAAACATGCATATTCTTAAAAATTTAAAACAAAAACAGTTTTAAATGAATCATTATTTCTCAGCTCGATTCATCATCTGCTCGTGTTCTATTTTGTGACCCTGAGGAAGATTTGTGGATGTTTTATTAGTCATGTTTTACACAATCTACCTGGAAACAGAAGAATGTTCTAATGCTCACATTGATTTGAAGTTACTTCATTACAGTATTTAAAATAATACTATAAAACTGGCCATTTAGAATTGATGGTCTCAATGTCATTTCTTTATCATGCATTTTTGTACATATATTTTCCTAAAGATCTTTGTTTGAATATATTTTTTCTCCTCTTTTCTGCCTTTTATTTTTACTTTTTTATGAGTCTTTATTTTACATAATGTTTATATTTATTTTTATTTTATTTTATTTTGTATATTTATATTTACATACATATATTTTAAATATAATTAAATATAAAATAATAATAAATTAATATAATAAAATAAAGACATAACAACACTTGTTTTGCATGTTATTGCAAATGGTAAAACATATGGAATATTCAATGTTTTTAAGAATTTTTAAATAAAATGAATAAACATATATTTTCCTAAAGAGATTTTTTATACTATTTTCTGTCTTTTAATGGGTATTTATTTTATAATTTTCATAGTGCTTTTATAAAATATTTTCTGATATAATTTATGTAAAATTAAGATAAATTCAATTAATAAAAATTATGTCCTAATAACACTTGTTTTGCATTTTATTTTAGATGGTAAAACATATGGAATATTCAATGATTTTTAGAATTTTTAAATAAAATGAATAAACATATATTTTCCTAAAGAGATTTTTTATACTCTTTTCTGTCTTTTAATGGGTATTTATTTTATAATTTTCATAGTGCTTTTATAAAATATTTTCTGATATAATGTATGTAAAATTAAGATCAATTCAATTAATAAAAATGATGTCCTAATAACACTTGTTTTGCACTTGTGTATTTCATTTTAAACTGTAAAATATATGAAATATTCAATGTATTTTAGAATCTTAAAATAAAATGAATTCAAATAAAATGATATGCAATCAAATAAGAACTAAAAGTATTTTCAAATGTATTTTTTACCTCTTTTTTTTTTTTTTCCCATTGTTAAAAATTCTATTTTTGTTCCTTCTTTCGGCTTGATGGCCCCTTATAACAGCCTCGGTACATAACGTGGCCCCAGAGGAAATCGAATTTTCCTCACCTGTTTTATAGATAGCTTTTTAATTTAACACGACTGCTGACGAAAATTGAGTCAAAAACACTGAGTCCTTTTTTCAACCCTCTCCCTCCGTCATACACTCGCACTAGTGTCAGACAAGAACGTCGGCTCCGCTGGACGATGGTTGGACGTAGAACCGTCATGGAAAGATGGACAGACTGTCGGCGACGAGGGGTCGGCGGGTAAAGCCGTGTGGTTTTGACAACAGGATGGCATGAGCAGCAGGTTAGCCAAAAGCTAACAGCGTGAAGAAATCCTCGCACAGCTTCGATGATCCATCATGAGACGGATTACATTTTGTGTTGCCATCGGTAAAAAAAAAAGGTGTTTTGTTGTAAGAATACTGCGTTTGTGCCGGTAATACCTCGTCTACGGCACCAGGGTCGCAGTAAAACTTTTAAAGGCATCGGGTGAACATGAAATGAAACCATATATAGGGGGCATGTCGGAACAGTGCCTGCAGCACATCGCCGGAACAAATATTGGGTCTCATTAAACAGTGTAAATATGTCTGCAAGTTTCTTTTTCTCGGAGGCTCAACGCCACCGGGAAATTCCATACAAGCGACAGAGTCAAACAATTACACAAGCTTAATAGCCATAACCTTTACTTTGAAATAATACGGCGGCGGCTTTAATACGTTATATAATAGCACAACGTTATTCACTTCAGGTCGCCCCTTTAAAATGAACACATCATGAACTTGGCTCTAGTCTGTCCCTCATTCTGACCCGAGGAGCATTTCTTTAACCCCTGGGTCATCTCTGGGTCAAAGTGACCCGGTGGCCGAAAACAAATGTTGGTGTTATCTCTTGTGTTGTATCTGGGTCAAGGTGAACACAACGGTTACACATTTGTTTTCGGGGATTAACTTTTAACGATTAAAGCAACAATATGTAACATTTTGACTTTTTTTAAATTATTGTTTTAATTTGAAACAGTCATGACTCAGGATAAAAGCTTCAGATTTATATTACATAACAATGATAGACAGTGTGACGCGCTGGGTGAGTCTGTGAGAGACTTTAACCATGAAGATAAAACTCCACGACAAGATCCTTTATCTTGTTTTGTGGAGTAAAATACACACAGAAAATTGCTAATTGTTTATTTTAAACGACAGATATGCCCTTTCAGAACATGAATGACTTCTTATAACATGTTTTTGTCGATACAGAACCAACTGGACCTAAGTGAGTTAATTGTTACGCACATACAAATAATCGACAAACAAACAGGGAAGGAAAAAAAAGAAATGAAACAAACAATGTATGATATAAAAGGTTCAAAATCGATATTGATTGATATTGTAAAAGACCAAGATAAAGTACTTTACAAGTCAAAACTCAAAAAAAGAAAGATTTTGTGGGGGTTCAAAAACACTCTTTACGAAGACTGTTACAAAGTAAGTAAGTAAGTAAGTAAGTTAGTACCTAAGTAAGAAAATAAGAAAATAAGTAAGTAAGTAAGTAAGTAAGTAAGTAAGTATGTAAGTAAGTAAGTATGTAATAAGTAAGTAAGTACCTAAGTACATATATAAGTGTGTAAGTAAGTACCTAAGTAAGTATATAAGTGTGTAAGTAAGTACCTAAGTAAGACAGAAAGAAAATAAGTAAGTAAGTAAATAAGTACTTAAGTACGTAAGTAAGTAAGTAATTAAGTAATTAAGTAAATAAGTAAGTAAGTATATAAGTAAGTATGTAAGTATGTAGGTAAGTAACTAATTAAGTAAATAAGTGTGTAAGTAAGAAAGTAAGTAAGTAAGAAAGAAAGATAAAAAGTAAGTAAGTAAGTTTATAAGTAAGTACGCAAGTAAGTTAGTACGTTAGTAAGTAATTAAGTAAGTAAATAAGTAGGTTAAGGTTATTTCTAAAGCGCCTCTCTAGACCAGGGTCACAAAGCACTTTAACAATCAAAAACAAAACACATTAATGATCTGACACTGCGGACTGGAACCAGGAAGCTTAAACAGTAGCTGCAGGAAAATTACCATTACCTGTTAAGAGAGACAATAAAAAGAGGGCAATGTAAAAATAAAAGCACATTCACATAAAAAAAAATAGTTTCAATTGAGGAATCAATCCACAGGTTTAGCTCGTATGATTCATTTTACCTTCACCCTTTGTATTCCTTTTTTTGTTTGTTTTCAAAGAAATAAAAGCGCACTGGCTGTCGGAACGCTGTGTTTGCAGACAAGATCTCATCCATATTGGATGTCAGATCTTCAATTCCTTTAATTCATCAGTTACTGTTTTCCTACAGGCTGAATCATCTGCCAACCTCCTGCCTCATAAGTCTCTGCACACCTTGGCTCACCTGCCTGGTTGATCTCCGACGGATTCCTTTAGCCTCGTTCCTCTGCCAACATGCGAAGCCTCTCTCTCTCCGTCTGTGAGAAGATCCAGCGCGAGAAGCTATCGACGAACCTCAGCTGCACCGCATGATATACCGCTCAGTGTTTAGCTCAGATGAATTATTCCAACTGCAGTATCGGGCCGACGCTCTGCCTCGCGTTGAGAGTCGTTCATCATTCAAAGAATGATTAGAATTCAATCAATGTGTGTAATTGAGCAACATCGCGGTAACTTCCTGCAGCTCCGACAATTTCAGCTCAGAGTTTCGGGTGTGAAATTATGACCAATTGCAAACTTTTCCTCTTCCGACAGAATACAGAGATGGTACTCGTACACGCGTGTACTTTATTCATGTTTACGGTGTTACATGTCGCCGACTTGTGGTACATTTCGGATACGACTCAACACAACCAAAGCAGAGGAGGAGCCGCAGAAATAGTAGTCGAAAGAGTTTGTGACAATAATCTTGAAACTGTATACGATGAATAATCACATATGATCCACCATCGTTGGCATTATAGCACTTATACTAAGGTAAGGTAAGGTAAGGTAAAGGTAAAAACTTTACTGATCCCTCTGGAGGTCTCTTTCGGGAAATTGTTTTTTTTCCAATTATCCACAGCAATAACAGCAATTTTTCATAAAAAATAAATCAAAATAAAATAAGAACAAGAACAAAGAGAAATAAAGAGAAAGAACAAGATGATACAATCTAAGTCTAAAGATAAAGAACATAGATCAAATCTATATCTTTACTATCTACTATCGTTAGGTTTCATTTTTCCCATTTTAAGAATCTTGTTTAAAACTTTTCCACCCAAAAAAATACATACAATCAACAATTACATTAAAAAAAAGTCATATGAAAATCAGTGTTTCGTTGCCTCTCTGTACTTGAACTCGCTTAACAAAGGTACAATTTAGACCCAAAATATTACTGACAGAACATTAAAAAAAACAAGAGTGTACAGGGTTTTTAATTTACTTAGCTCAAATAATAAAAGAATAAAGTTGTTCATTCTTTAAGAAACATTTAATAACAGCTGTGTATTCGTTAAACCCTGTCAGTCACTTTAAAGTTTTTATTGTACAGTGACATGTGTATTATTTTGATATAAACACGTTGCAGCATCTTATATATATATATATTAAATAATATAAAAATGAGTGTTGCATGTATCTGCGACAGATTTCATTGAGGTGAAAGTCACAGACGTCATCAGACGTTGGCAAATACCTTCTTTTTTGTTTTCTTCCGATGTACGTGCCTTCCGATCCTTCAGTTCAAATTTTATTTTCTCATAAAAAAAGCTTTTTCTCTTCAAATTATTTTGCAGTAGTATGTCATCACGTAGGAAGTGCCCAGACAGAAACGGAACCTACACTGGTTATGTCAGGAGTCGGAAAGTCTTCACACAATAAGTCATAATATGGTTCCCATCATCAATAAAGTACCTGTCAGTTATAGAAGTACCATGTTCAGTAAAGACCAGCCGTGTGTGAGAAGCTCCTGAGATTGAAGGCCACACAGTCTCTTGTGAGAAGGTCTTGGACGTTCCAATTCATTTCAGTGAAGAGCGATATAGTCAGTTTCCTTGTTGTATCCCAGTGACACTAAAAAGGTCAAACTGTCGGTCATAGTTTAGGTATATATTGAAGGTATGTACACACACTGTTGTAGACTGTTGTGTGTAAGAGTCAGCATCAGATCGAGCATCTTTGATTCAATATCAGGTTAATTCATCATATAAAAATGGCTATATGGCTCTCGATTAACAAATGCTTTTTTCTCCTCTTTAAAAAAAAAAGCGAATTTGTGTCAAATAAATAGCGCTTTAACGCGTCTCCACTGAGAAGAAGATAAAACCGAATCCATCCGTGTTCTGTTGTCGACTCCATTAACCTGCAATCCATTAATCATCCTGTGTATCTGACCCGCTGAAGGGCTCAGGTAGAGTACGATTGCTTTTAATTATCTTTTTCTCTTCATCTTAATGTCTTTTCATGGTGTTAGAAAAATGTACCTGAGCGTTTCTCGTTGGAAAAAGTGTTTCATATCCATTAGGACAATGTGACGGTTTGACTGAAGAATCCAGAGATCGATATGCTTCGAAACGTAGATCGTTGAGTTATGTCTGAAATGTATATATCCTGTATATATATTCTTTATTATACTTATTAAAAAATATATATATATAAATAGAAGCAATTTATCCAAATCATTTTCTTAATTCTAATTATTATCCTTAAACTTTGAACATTTGTAAAATTGTGTTCTCCAAGTAAAGAAAATATGTAAAGAAAAGTAAAAATATTGTGTATATAATAGTTATTAATTAGGTTGTAGTGTATATAGTGTACATAGTGTATTCCCTGAAGGAGGGATCATTAAAGCTTCATCCATCCATCCATCCATCCATCCATCCATCCATCCATCCATCCATCCATCCATCCATCCATCCATCCATCCATCCATCCATCCATCCACCCACCCACCCACCCACCCTTCCATCCATCCATCCATCCATCCATCCATCCATCCATCCATCCATCCATCCATCCATCCATCCATCCATCCATCCATCCATCCATCCATCCATCCATCCATCCATCCATCCATCCATCCATCCATCCATCCATCCATCCATCCATCCATCCATCCATCCATCCATCCATCCATCCATCCATCCATCCATCCATCCATCCATCCATCCATCCATCCATCCATCCATCCATCCATACATCCATCCACCCACCCACCCTTCCATCCATCCATCCATCCATCCATCCATCCATCCATCCATCCATCCATCCATCCATCCATCCATCCATCCATCCATCCATCCATCCATCCATCCATCCATCCATCCATCCATCCAGCCATCCAGCCATCCATCCATCCATCCAACTAACTAATAACTATAACTATAACTATAACTATAACTATAACTATAACTATAACTACAACTATAACTATAAATATAACTACAATTACAACTACAACTGCAAGTACAACTACAACTACAGGGAGGTAATGCTCAACAACTCATAATTGCAGGTTCAATTAATGGTAAAAGTGATTTTACTTTTTCCCTAAAATATGTTTTCCCAATAAGAGAAACAATATTACATTTTAAATAATATACATGAAAAAACGATCTATTAATGTAACTACAAAATAAGTAACTTGAAAGATTTAGAATATGTTTTTTGGGATTCCAAGTAAAAAACAACAAACAGTATCTAATGTATAACAAACAATACAATACAAATAACATTTTACCCCCTTTTTATTTTAATTTTTTTAAGTAACAACCCTCAACATGAAGGTGTTACAACCGGAATGTTGCAGTGAAAGCTTCTGCTTCAAGAACACTTTCATTCCCACCGACTTGAATGTGCTTCGCCTGCAAGAAACGTTCAAAAACGTTCAAACATGGTTTGAATTTGTGCTTACAAGTAATTGCTCTGGCCCTTTGACATCGAATGGAAACGGGATTTGCACCCTGGCATGCCAACCTTGCTGACCTCGGAATTGATTTAGAATAAATAATCTTTACAAAACAACAACAACAACGAAGCATTGAAGTCGATAAAGAGGCGAAATCCTCCCGTCGCTTCTTACATTGTGGAGAACAAAGAGTTTTCACAATAAATGAGCAATTTTTTGGTTTTGTTTTCTTGTCCGACCTTATGGGAAATTCTTCAACCAGGTTTCTTTTATCGTCCAGCATTTTTCCACCTCGTTCCTGAGGCCAGCGGGGAGCCGGAACTTCTGATTTGTGGTCACATCCTAAAGTGGGACACATTCATTTTGCCGTTAAAGGTGTGATTGTGCTGCACATGAGAAACACAACAGTGGCGATGGCAACACAAGGAATCCTGTCAGAACAGAAATAATAAAACCTTGACGCTGAAACATATGAAACAAACACAAAACTCTTTGTTTTAATGTTCAGATAGATATATTATATTACACGATAAATCACATTTTCAGTTTTGTTTTGAAAAACATGAGTTAGTCCGGAGATTCGACTGTCTGTGTGTGTCTTCTAAAAATACCTTCCGTTCCCTGGATTGTGAGTTTATTCCCCTGTTTGTGAGCCGTGACAGCAAACAGTCGTGAGTTTGTAGAGCCAAGGTTTTACAAATGAGCCGACATCCCCCTCGCTGCCATTTTGACTTCCCACCGTATGAAAGAGGCTCCGACAGAACAAGACGAGAACCTCCGAGAAACAGCCGTCAATTTAATCTGGATTTTGAGGAAAAGATTCTTCATTGACCGTCTTAAAATAATCTAATGAATTTAAAGAGTTAAATACCCAAGTTTAAAATTCAACTATAGGGTTGATTTAAGTAAGTAAGTAAGTAATTGAAATGTATATAGAATTTTTCCAGACCAGGGTCACAAAGCGCTTAATAAAAACAATACTCAATAAAGTAAATACTTTAAAGGTCAAGATAACATAGGAGTCTCAGAAAATCAAGTTGATCCTGAAAGAAACTGGAAGCCAGTGAAGAGTTTTAAGGATCGGAGAAATGTAAGTTCTCCTACTTTATTTATTTATTAAAGGTACATTAAATAGATGTTGTGACTCTATTGTATCATCATTGTGTTGTTTGTACAAACATGTCTTTTCGTTGTAATATTGACATTTGAAAATGATATTAAGCTCCGCCCACTGAAAACACTTTGTTTTTTTCTGGAGATTACATCTTGTTTACCATAACCACCCCCACTCTGCTGTGATTGGTCAAACGTGGAGGTTTGTCACTGCGTGTCATCAATCCCGGAAGTCTCCAGAACCTCCAAGAGACTCGTTGTATAAACAAAGTGGGGTGGATGGAGGTGAAGTGAAGGCATTATTGCTTCATAATGGACAAATGGCAGATATTGAAGAACTTAAGGTATAAACATCATACATTTAAATCACCAAAAACTGCTGCCAGTTAATGGATTACATTCTCAAATAGAGTTTCTGCTGAATGTGATATTAAACCACTTCCTATTGAGCTCAAATTAAACGATCTTCCTATTTAACAAGACGGACGCTGAAGCTTTCGGATTTACAGTAAAAACTTTCATTGCTTTTAACTTTGAAACTCAAAGATGAATTCCAGTCTAACAAATTCGACATTTTACATCCTGTCAAAGCAGTTTAAAGAAAAATAAATGAAATAAAACAACCTGATTAAAATTCTAACGCAGCACATCAAAGAGTGATAAATCTTACTGGGAGATATGTTTTATGGTTGAGATCATTCAGAGCCGCCTCTGGGCAAACACAGCAGACACGACACACAGTTGAAAAACCATCATTTAAAGAAAATAAAAAAAGTTTTTCTGTACGACTTGTTGACGGACAGATGGCAGAAGACCTTTGAAAATAATCCCCTTTTTTTGTAATTGAATGGAGGATAAACATTTGTAGATACATCAGCCTGACGGATTCCTATTCAGGCCGTGTCACGAGAGTCACGGTGGCGACAACAAGACTGCCAAAGCATCTGGCTCACTAACTCATCTTTTTCTTTTTTTTAATCATGATGTGTGTCAGGCTGGTGATGAAGAAGTGAAGAGAAGTGTTATTAATTCACTTGCACCAAAGAAATACTGTAACCGCTTTACTTGTTTATGCCTGAAAGCATGCAATTATGCAGCCCGTCTGCCTCTCGCACACCCACACGTCGCAGCTACACAACATTAGTGGCGGAATCAACTCCTTCGCCACTCGGGTCCAAGGTGAGGAAGGAGCTTCGGAAAAAAAACATGGCGTCACGTTATCAGGCAATTAACGAAACGTAAACATCGGCTTCCACGGACCGTCTTTATCTGTTCCGCTGAGTCAATGTTGGACGTTGTCAAGAAACATCGAGGAGGTTTGAATCAGGTCGTGTACGGAACGAGAGGATTTTCTGTGGCCACTCATGTTTCTGGTTTATTTACAGAAGAAGAAGAAGTTTATCCACCATTCACTGCACTTATGTTTTTTTTGTTGTTGATTCAAATCAAATTTTAGTTGTTTAATGGTTTAATGTGTTAAATAAATAAAAAATATTCGTTTTTTTATTTATTCATGATTTACATCCAAATAGTCTTAGTGTTTGTTCATTTTTGTGTTGCAATTAAACTTCCAGGCCGCTAGATGGCAGCAGTCATTACAGCAAAAGGAAGAATTAAATCATGTCAGATGCCGGCGGTGACTGAGGACGAGAGGATACAGTGACTCCAGCAGCTTTTAAATCTGATGTTTGGACATATTTTTGGTTTCAAATCAAATGAAAGCAGTTATGACTGAGGACGAGAGGATACAGTGACTCCAGCAGCTTTTCAATCTGATGTTTGGACATATTTTTGGTTTCAAATCAAATGAAAGCAGTTATGACTGAGGACGAGAGGATACAGTGACTCCAGCAGCTTTTCAATCTGATGTTTGGACATATTTTTGGTTTCAAAACAAATGAAAAGCAGTTACGACTTCATCCAAAACATAAGTGGAGCACCATCATTTCAGAAAAAAAACATACACACACTAGCGACACCAACAGGAGGTAAACGACAAATGTACTCAGTATACAAGGTAGAGAGGATCTCGCTTTTACAAAAAACGTCAGTCAAAAAAAGAGATAAAAATTAAGAGAAATACTACATCAGTTTTACGCCTCGTGTTGTTTTTAGACTTGTTGTAGTCATATGAAATTTTAAAATACAACAAACTAAATATGTAACTTAAACAACCGAAAACCAACTGTGGGTGTGTAAGAGCAGTTATTTAATGTAGTGGCGACCTTTCCAGGGTGTCCCTCCACCTCTCCCGCAGTGGAGCTAGGATAGGCTCCACCCCTATATATCAAGAAAACGAATAAGAGGAATAAATGATATCAACGATGCAGTTTGAGAATCTTTCTGGACATTACACACAGCACTTATTATTATTTTGTGTTTTAGTGCAAACTCAACAAACTAATCCTGAAAGAATCCTCGTGGAAACACGGACTTGACTCCACGAGCATGAACACTCTGCAGATCTCGTTAATTTTTCCGTTTATAACATCCTCAAGATTGGCAATTAAACAAGCTTTTCGCTAATTCCATGTTGAAAGGACACGCAGTGAACGCACGCTGTGTCAAAATCAAATCAAAGCGCGAGTTAAACAATCCCTTCACGTGAAGCCGCACCAACCAGATCACTGGCGTTTAATGGCGTTTAAAGACGACACGACTTCTTGTGTTTCAGTTAACAAGCGGCGTGATCGTCCCGTCGTTTTGAAGCCACGAGTACAACCTATTAGAAGCTGTGATCTAAAGATGCCACATGTCGGGCTCAGTAGTCAAGGTCGTTAAATCACAAAATTAACTTAATATTGTGATCGTCTTCTCTTTACTATTTTTGTCTTTTCTCAACAACTTGGTGTTTGGTGCATCATTCTTGGAAATATAATATATATATTACAGTTGTGATGTGTTGATGAAGCTTCATGAAGCAGTGTCATGTTGTTTAGAGGTCAGTAGGTGGCGCCATCAGTTTGAAAATGATGTTTCAATAGAAGAGTTGTTCAAAACAAGGGAAAACTACCGCCATCTAGTGGACTCTGAAGATAATGGCAGTGTTTCATGAAGCTTCATCAACACATCACCAACATCTAGTGGACTCTGACGATAATGACACTGTTTCATGAAGCTTCATCAACACATCACTACCATCTAGTGGACTCTGAAGATAATGACACTGTTTCATGAAGCTTCATCAACACATCACCAACATCTAGTGGACTCTGAAGATAATGACACTGTTTCATGAAGCTTCATCAACACATCACTACCATCTAGTGGACTCTGAAGATAATGACACTGTTTCATGAAGCTTCATCAACACATCACTACCATCTAGTGGACTCTGAAGATAATGACACTGCTTCATTAAGCTTCATCAACACATCACTACCATCTAGTGGACTCTGAAGATAATGACACTGCTTCATGAAGCTTCATCAACACATCACTACCATCTAGTGGACTCTGAAGATAATGACACTGCTTCATGAAGCTTCATCAACACATCACTACCATCTAGTGGACTCTGAAGATAATGACACTGCTTCATGAAGCTTCATCAACACATCACTAGGACACAGTTTAAATTGAAAAACACTTAAAAACATCCATACTTGATAAGTTCAAGGTGAGTGAAGTGAAGATCAATACAACCAACGATGAACTAACGTTCTGTTATTTGAGAAGGAGAAACACTATAGCAACACTAACAAAACTACAAAGTACCTTTACTACTACTTAAGGCTGCTCGTCTCTAATGTTTCAGTTTGAATCAGAAACATAAACACAACAAGTTGAAGGTTTTGTTATTCATTTACACACTTATAACACTCATAACACTGTTTTTAGTGTAAAATGGTTGTTGGTTTTGTTTATTTTTGCTTCTAAATGTAAAAAAAAAGTTTGAAATTATTTATAAATTTATAATTATTGTTGGTTTTATTTATTGATTAAAGTTTTTACATTTTTTTGAACCACATTATCTATAATGTGTTATATTATATATATTCCTAAGACTTTCTTAATCCTGCAGGCTTTTCCCTGATTTTATGGGACACCTGTGTTTTTCTCGGTGTTATCTTGATCTTTTTCGTATTTTTAATTTTTAGATTTTTTTTATTGTTTAAGCACTTTTGTGACCCGGGTCTAGAAAAGCACTACATACATATAAATTAATTACTAACTTACTTACTTACTTACTTACTTACTTAACTTACTTACTTACTTACTTACTTACTTACTTACTTACTTACTTACTTACTTACTTACTTACTTACTTACTTACTTACTTACTTACTTACTTACTTACTTACTTACTTACTTAACTTACTTACTTACTTACTTACTTACTTACTTACTTACTTACTTACTTACTTACTTACTTACTTACTTACTTAACTTACTTACTTACTTACTTACTTACTTACTTACTTACTTACTTACTTACTTAACTTACTTACTTACTTACTTACTTACTTACTTACTTACTTACTTACTTACTTACTTACTTACTTACTTACTTAACTTACTTACTTACTTACTTACTTACTTACTTACTTACTTACTTACTTACTTACTTACTTACTTACTTAACTTACTTACTTACTTACTTACTTACTTACTTACTTACTTACTTACTTAACTTACTTACTTACTTACTTAACTTACTTACTTACTTACTTACTTACTTACTTACTTACTTACTTAACTTACTTACTTACTTACTTACTTACTTACTTACTTACTTAACTTACTTACTTACTTACTTACTTAACTTACTTACTTACTTACTTACATACTTACTTACTTACTTACTTACTTAATTAATTATGCCCAAACAACAGCTAGAAAGTGTGGAATCACTGTATCCTCTGGTCCTCAATCATTACCAAGATCTCACCTGATTTCATTCTTCTTTTAGCTGGGGAGGAAGTGATGACTGTTGCCATCTACAGGCCGGAGGTTAAATTGCATTTTAATTAAGTTTTTTTTACGTAATTTTTTTTTTATTGAACTGTAAAACATTAAGGAACTCCATCCATCCATCCATCCATCCATCCATCCATCCATCCATCCATCCATCCATCCATCCATCCATCCATCCATCCATCCATCCATCCATCCATCCATCCATCCATCCATCCATCCATCCATCCATCCATCCATCCATCCATCCATCCATCTATCTATCTATCTATCCATCCATCCATCCATCCATCCATGCATCCATCCATCCATCCATCCATCCATCCATCCATCCATCCATCCATCCATCCATCCATCCATCCATCCATCCATCCATCCATCCATCCATCCATCCATCCATCCATCCATCCATGCATCCATCCATCTATCCATCCATCCATCCATCCATCCATCCATCCATCCATCCATCCATCCATCCATGCATCCATCCATCCATCTATCCATCCATTCATCCATCCATCCATCATCCATCCATCCATCCATACATCCATCCATCCATCCATCCATCCATGCATCCATCCATCCATCCATCCATCCATCCATCCATCCATCCATCCATCCATCCATCCATCCATCCATCCATCCATCCAACTATAACTATAACTATAACTATAACTATAACTATAACTATAACTATAACTATAACTATAACTATAACTATAACTATAACTATAACTATAACTTTAACTACAACTACAACTTTATCTATTGAAAGCCATTTAGAGTTGGCTTGTATTTTCTCTGGTTTATTAAAAGTCTTTAACCATATTATAAAAACATTGTTATCGTCTGTGCTGCAGCCAAATCTACAAAACGCCGTCGACATCTCTGGAGTTAACGAGACAAAAAAAAGAGTCTAACGTGACAACGTCGTCACCTACGATTCAAAGAGCCACACAAAGATCGAGTTGATTGAACAAGTGACCTCAAACCAGACAAATGGGCTCCGAAAGACCTTCTGTAATGGACAATTAACATCGCCTCCGAGCCTCTTTCGGTCTCGTGAACCCTTCTTTGGTCATCTTCCCTGCAGTCGTGAAGCTTCAGGACTTGGCATTTGAACAGAGCCCCTGAACACCCGGGCTAATTAGTTCCTGTGGAAGAAGAAATCCATCTTCGGCAGGAGGGGAAGTGTCCGCATCAACAGATGCAGTGAGCGCACTTGAAAGCAGGACCACCAAGAAATAACATCACATTTCCTACACAGTTTACATACATCGTGAGAAGGTTAGGTTAGGATCAGAAAATCCATCCTCTGAAGAAAATGAAGAGAAAAAGTTTTACTGTTCTTACGATGATCAGGAACTATAGATACAGTCTTTTAATTATATCTTTTTAAGCAAAACTATAAATATATATTAAAAAAAAGTATTATATTTCAATATCTAAAAATAATCTGGGATATATTTTATTTTAAATTGTGAAGGGAAGGGATTTAGAAATGATCACAAACCAATGAGAAGATCAAATAGTAAAAAAAACAAAAACGATATAAATTTGATCAAAATGTACTGGATTCGATTTTTTTTTTGGATTAATTTGTATTATTATTACAGTAGTTTAACCAAAACAAAAAAGATTAACAGTTATTTCTTAACTATGAGTGAAAACGAATAGCTGTGGGTACCTATGTTTTGTCCAATATTCACTTTTTGAGATAATTTATTCGATTTGGTAGATAAAAAAGAATTAAAGATTTGAAAAAAATAATGGCAAACTTTTTTTATTTTTTAAATTCAAAACCTTTCTCACTTTTTTTCCTTTATCCTTTTATTTAAAATATGGTGTTAAATAATACTCAAAAGCACAAAATAACCAATAATAAGCAATAATAAAGGAATATAACAAGAATAAAGTTATTACTGTAAATGTTATTACTGTGTTACTGTGTAAATGTAAAAGTGATCACTTTAATAGACCAAAATATAAATATTTGAGCTAATAACACATTTTCTACTCACCGTCATGTCGATTATTTCGGAGTAATCTGTTCTGTTTTAGAGTTAAAGAAAAAAAAAGTATGTTCATTTTAATGTAGTGGTAAAATATCATGCGTTCATCACTCCTTCCAGCACACATTAAACCTGGAGTCCATGATCTATGTAACACACACTGGCTTTATGTTTTCAAGGTAGCTTTTCTCCACTGATTAATAGTAACAATAATAAAGTAATATTTTAGCTACAATTTCAAACCCTATATTTGAAGCCAGTGAGTGGAATCAAAATAACAGTAATTTTACGCACCAATTGCAGTCAAGAAGTGGATTCGTCAGTGCAGCCTCTATTCAAGTGGTGTAGTTAAAGTAAAGTGTAGTGGTATTAAAGTACAATATCCTACAGTGAAAATGCTTGAACTTTGACCTGTAATGACTGAGGACTATAAGAAAGCGTTGAAAAAAACGGAGCTGCAATAGAAGAAGGATGGTTTGAAAAAGCTTTTATACAATTGACTTCACTGATCTTCAGAGTGAAGGAAGAATCTGAAAAAAGGTGAAATCTACCCGAAATCATGACACATCTAATCAAATCCTGGAACTTCTGTTGCACCGTTGCGACATACCCCATTTGATTATAAATAGAGAAAGAGCTTTATTTTTAAATATCGTTTTGCTTTTATAAAAAATGAAGTAGTTTGTTGGTCAGGTGGTCACCAGGTTTTCAGGAGAGTCATCCAGAAAAAGTTGTTTATTGAAAAGCGTATTTAAAATAACAGTACTACTGGGTCATAAGTAGTGGCGAAATTATTTTCCACTGTACTGTATCGATATTTAATAATAGTGTATTTACATTAAAATAAATCAATAAATATACATATATATTTTTTATCCTTTATGACTTGAAAATCATATTTTATGTGTTATTATAGTTATTTTACAGTTCATAGTTCAATAAAGTGAGCAAAATAAAAATAATTATATTTTTACAGTTAACATGCAAATATACACAGCGTTTGTTAATTTTGTGTTGAATTTAAACGTCTGGCTGCTAGATGGCAGCAGTCGTTACATCCGCTGCAGCTAAAGAAAAATCACGCGAGATCCCGGCGATGGCTGAGGACAAGAGGATACAGCGACTCCAGCAGCTTTTAAAGCTGATGTTTGGACATATTTTGGTTTGAAAACAAATGAAAGCAGTTACGACTTCGTCAAGAGTCATGTGGTCTGTAAATACTACAACACCAGAGTCAAGTACTCGACAATACTACACATATATACTTGTTACTACACTATCAACACCAGAGTCAAGTACTCGACAATACTACAAATATATACTTGTTACTACACTATCAACACCAGAGTCAAGTACTGGACAATACTACACCTATATACTTGTTACTACACTATCACAACACCAGAGTCAAGTACTGGACAATACTACACATATATCCTTGTTACTACAGTATTACAACACCAGAGTCAAGTACTCCACAATACTACAAATATATACTTGTTACTACACTATCAACACCAGAGTAAAGTACTCCACAATAATACAAATATATATTTCTTCTTACAGTATAAAAATATATTGTATCGTTTCCTCCATCGTGATACGCCAGATTCCTTCGAATACAAAGCTGTACCAATAAGGGTTTAAATATGAAGGGATATAAAAGTTACATAGTGCTGCTTTAAGCAACCTCGACCTGCTATAAATAAATACGGTCCAGTTGGGAAAAGAATGTTGCGAATACACTCATTAGTACAACCTGCCCCACATATCATAGAACAATTGTGTTTACGGGCTGACACACAAGCTAACCTCCAGTGATTACTGAGTGCTTCTTCGATTCCTCTTCATTTCTCAAGTCTTCCGTTTTCAATCACTTCGCTCCAAGGCTGAGCTGACGCTGAGGATGGAGGGAAAAAAACCCCAAGAGATGTTTGTGCATGAAACAAGAATGAATAAAAGCTGGTATACCTGGAGTCCTTCTCACTGAAGCCACATCTAAGACTCGCCTGTTGAATATTCACGAGCGGGAAAAAGAAAGATTCGTTTTATGTTGTGAAGTCCATGTGAAGCCTCCTCTGAGATTATGTTGTTGAACCCAGAGGACGCTATTTATTTATCATATATTCTGTTATAGAAGAATGACGAACCAAATCAACGTCAGCGGCTGTAATATGGTATGTTTGTGTAATGAAGTTGACACCAAATATTGGATTATTATTCCTGAAGATGTTAGTATTCAGCTTGTGTCGTAAAAAATATACGTAGCCAAAAAAAAGTTTTATCTATGTATCTATCTACCTCCATACTTAACATTCACCTCATATTGTAGCCTTAATACAAAAATGTTTAAGTCTCCATTTTAAGCGTGTTCGTAGCAGAAGCTAAAAGGCTAGCATGAGATTCATGCAGAGTGTATCCTGCATGAGTAGCATGTTAGCTTTTTAGCTTTTACTACAGACAATCTTACCGTAAAATATAGACTAATTTAATGTTTTTAGGAAATATTTCTCATGTCAGGGCTTCAATACAAGATGGACGCTACGTACGAACAGTATGAAAGTATTTGTATGTTTTTAAGTGTCTTTTCGGACGAAGAAAATTGAGCACTGGTCCCGACCTACATATGTAAATACATATATGCCTGTAATTCCAAAAAGTAACAAATAACTTTGAAAATACTCCCAACTTTTAGTCAACATTAGGTTGAGTAGAAAATGAGTGAAGTTGGTATTTTTGTTGAACTATCACTTTGTGTATTTGTCAAATGTGTAGCATGTTAGCCTTTTAGCTTTTGCTAAAGGATGGATCGTTTCAGGTTACATTTATTAGGTTTCTAAAGGTATATTTAATCGTTTTTCATTCATTTTCTATTCACCCTCATGTCGACTAAAAATTGG
Source organism: Callionymus lyra (assembly GCF_982586985.1). Classification (NCBI taxonomy): domain Eukaryota; kingdom Metazoa; phylum Chordata; class Actinopteri; order Syngnathiformes; family Callionymidae; genus Callionymus; species Callionymus lyra. Next base: position 5,983,263 of record NC_141827.1, on the reverse strand, counting down.
GGATTTTTATTATTATATAAAGTAATCTGTTCTTTTTAGAGTTATAGACAAAAATGTTTGTTCATTTTAATGTAGCGACAGGAGCTCAGTTGTCTTCGTCTTCATCTTCGCCCAAAAAGATACTTAAAAACATCCAAATACGTCGTATGGAATGTCCATCTTGTATTGAAGCCTCAACGTGAGAAATTGGTCCAAAAAAAACTTAAATTAGTCTGTATTTCAAGATCCTTTTAGCAGAAGCTTAAAGGCTAACATGCTACACAGATAGGAATGTTGAGGCTTCAATACAAGATGGACGTTAGAGTCGACCAGTTTGGAGGTATTTGGATGTTTTTAAGTGTCTTTTTTGACAAAGACGTAGACAACTGAGATCCAGTCGCTACATTGAAATGAACAAACTTTTTGTCTATAACTCTAAAAAGAACATATTTCTCTAAAAATAATCCCATCCCTGAGTCAACATGAGGGTGAGTAGAAAATAAAATTTGGAAATTTGTGTCAACTATCACTTTAACTTATAGCTATTAAGTAGTTCAGTACCAACGCAAGAATTTACACAAATCATCATCAAAACATTGTATTATCTTTAGGTCTCCCTGATGTTTTCCTGACATGTTTTCCTCTTGTGTGCCGATGTATAAACAGCTTACTCAAGGATGTTTTCCTTTTTAAAGTAGCCAGTCAAGAGAGGATCTATTATTATCTCCACGTTTGAAGCGGCGTCATGTTTCACATCAGAGGGACGCACAGCTGGGAGGAAGCTCCTGAGGTACGTGATGTAATGCTACCCTGAAAATATACATTCCTCAGAAAGTTTCCCATCCTGGAGGAGACCTTTTTATGCTGAAACAGGCGTGCAACTTTGGCTGCCAGAGCCGAGGTTTTTCCTGGGTAAACCGATTGAAGCTGTGAAATGAAGTGTTAAATCAAACAAGATGCTTGACTCCAATTCTGCTTTCTCCTTCTTTTTGATCGCAACACTCCACTGTAATTGCAAATCCAGACCGTTTATAGTGGATAACATTGATTTATTTATAATTAGCGCAATGTACTCAAGATTAAACGTACAAGAAAAATCTACTTTTATTATTGCTCAGTCTGGCATAAATAGAAGCAAACTCTGCTCTGCATTTCTTTCATTGCTTCGTTTAATGTAGACATGAAATAGATTTTTCCTTCAAAGAGGAGCTTTTATGATATTAAGCAACATCACAACAGGTTGCTGGTTCACTTCCAGCGCGAGGCAACATATTCTGTTATTTTTCAGCTTAGTATGTTCACACTCTGGTTTCCTCCCACAGTGGTAAATAATAATCATTGTTTAATTGAGCACTGAGGAGCTGTCCAGGGTGTCCCATGCCTCTCACTCTGGGCAGCTGGGAAAAGAGCACCTGTGACCCTCAAAATGTAATAAGTGCTTGAAAATTAATAGTTATTAACATGGAAACAACTTGACGATTGCGATAGTTATCCAGTTCTGGTAACTAAATAGTTAAAATGGCTGTAGCCATACATTCATCTCAGGATACACTTGCATAATCTTCACATGGATTTTAAGGGACTTTCAAGTTTAGTGATAGCTTGTGATAGTTTCACCCTCTTTTGGTCTAATTCATAGAACTAAAAGCCAAAATATGTCAAAAACATCAGCTTTAAAAGCAGCTGGAATCGTGTATTTGTCAAATGTGTAGCATGTTGGCCTTTTAGTTTTTGCTAAAGGATGGAATTATGTAATTTCAGGTTCAATTTAATAAGTTTCTAAAGGTATATTTAATCCTCTTTCACTCATTTTCTACTTCATGTCGACTAAAGATTGTGATTACTTTCGGAGTAATCTGTTCTGTTTAGAGTTATCCACAAAAAATGTTGTTCATTTTAATGTAGCGACATGGAGCTCAGTTGTCTTTGTCCTCATTTTCGTCCAAAAAGACACTTAAAAACATGACTGTATCCTCTCGTCCTCAGTCATTGCTCGTGAGATGTCATTGTTCTTTTAGTTGTGCTGGCATCCAGCAGCCGGAAGTTGAATTGCAAAACTTAAATTAAAGCTGTGAAAATTTGCATGTTAATTATATATATATTATTTTAAATAAACTTTACTAAACTGTAAACCATTAAAGAACTATGATGCTGTTGAAAACTTATATTTTCTTTGGTCCTATTAGATGTTATGAAAACGTGTTCTTTTGTTGTGCTCCAGGAAAAAATAAAAAAAACTCTGAATTGCCGTCGACATCTCTCATGATTTTCGTAATAGTTTATGGCTTTGTTATGCTTTTTTTAAATGAAGGAAAAGTGCAATTGAAATATCCAAAGATTGATAGATGAAAAAAAAAATGGGACGTGAGCGATTTTCCACTTTGTACGAGTCGAGGATGATGAAACAAAATGATGATGATCGGAGAGATTTGCAGCCGAACGGCTATGAACTCTACACAGATGAGACTTCTGACAAGAAAGTGACTCTGAAGCACAAATCAAACATTACTGCCTCAAAACTAGTTTTGTAACAGTCGTGAATGATGGTTTTGAAATACTAAACACACACTCGGGAGGCGACGGCACATTTGGAATCGGTACTTTAATTGACATGTTTGATTCACTCGCACAATGGCGCCACACAAAACGTGGCGCCCCCTGGAGTCCGTGGAGGAGGTGTCCAGAGTAAGGATTTTCAAAGCTGGCCAATCACGTCATCAATCCTGAAAGTCTCCACCTCCAAGGGACTCGTTGTGTAAACAAAAAGGTGCATGATTACGGTTGGCTGGAGGAGGAGTGAAACCATTATTACGTCGTAATGGACTCTCGTAACCTCTCGTTTGCCCGGATTTCAGAGTAACTTTAACAGGCTAAAGTCAACAGTCAAAAAAAAAAAATTCAATTATTTTAAATACACTTGATTGAAATAAAAAACATCGGTGAATTGCATGAACGTTTACCCTCATGTATTGCATAGATGACACTTTTTCCGCGACGTGTGATTGGTTGAGTTACATAAATGTTATGTCACCGATGGGCTATTCTCAAAGCGAACCCCCCACTCACCCCAGATACACCGGATATGACAAATGACGACGCAAATCAAGATTATAAGCAGAACATGAATCAATGCAAATTTAGTTTATCAGTGTGAACAATTCTACAAAAATACCATCTCGTCACTGTTGATGATTATTTTCAAACTATAAAAGAATAGATCAATAAAATAATATATAAAAAAAGATCAAACCGGTGGGAGGGAGGCGTCCTAGTGCCCTTTACGGGCGAGTCGCTGCTGATTGAAAGACAACTTGAATTTTCTTTGGCACAAAACATATTATGAAAACCTTTTATTTATTTTTTTTGTGCTCCACCAAAACAAAACAAAAATCATGACTCATCATCAACTGTCGACATCTCTCAAGCTAATTTAAAAATAAAAAAAATCTGTCAACACCTTAATTATTTGCCAATTTATAGTAAAAAAAGTAAATCTTGTTTTATTATTCATTATTCTTTTGTTTATTTTCTACACACTTAATTGAATATATGAATTAACCAAAAATATATATTATAACAATTAAATATGAATAATTTTTTTAAGGAAAAAAAAAGAACATTAATATAAAATGTATATATAAATATATATATATATATATATAGCTTGTGTTTGTATGTACCTGCTGAGCTCATTTCCAATAACTATCTTATTTGCCACAAGCCTGAGATTGTTGATTATTTATTTCATTTTGTTGATTATTTATTTTCATTTATTATTTATTTTTAATATCCTCTCATTGCCTACTTAATTGTTTGTATCGTGGGTCTGAGAGGACCACAATTTCATCTGTGCTGTATGCCTTGATACATGTATATTTGACTAATAAAATAACTTGTACTTGACACTGGGCTTTAAACCGGCAAAAGTGGATGTTTTATTTTTGTTACAGATTCCAATTGAAAATGATCCAAATATGTATTTGCCACTTCCCCCCCCGGTGAGACCTCAGTGGCAACAGGTTGAGCAACTAGTTCACGTCGAGTCAGACGAGTATTTAAAGATTGACTCGCTCCTATAGAATCTAGATGAAGTGGGACATATGGTACGACTGCGTACACAGTCAACATCGACTAAGCCTAACAGGCGTCAGAGAGCTGCGATCGGCGTCACCATCTGGGTCTGATGATGATGATGAAGTGTTTAAAAGTCCTGCAGGTGTTTAAGAAGCGTGCTGCGTGAACATCGATGATGGAAGGAAGACCGGGTTCCAAGGCGACCCGTGGCCACGGATGCGTGTGGTTGTTGGCTGTGGGAGTCTTCAGCGCCTCCTTCTGTGATGAAGCTCACGGACGAGTCCAGGCGTGGCGGCTCACGCTGGCGTGACATACCCCTCGCTAGGATACTCTGACATTCGCACGGAGGACCGCCGGAGATAGAACCGGTTATCGCACGGTCCGGTTGACAGCGGTTGGTCATGTTGCCGAGACGGTTGGGGGGTGGGGGGGGCGCATTATTCATGTTCTCAGGCAGCAGTAATGGAGATACCTCGGGGGAGCAGAGGTGCAATTTCCTCAGGATAGCAAACCAAACATAACAAGGTGGAGATGAAATAAAAACAAGTCCTGACAGATCAGTCACGACTACAGGTCACTATAAGGATGTATATAAGAAAGTATAAACCATTGGTTCCACTGTTTGTTAAAGGAAAACTATTGTGTTGATGTAATTGTGTGTTGTTGTGATGTGTGACTCTATTGTATCATCAGTGTGTGTTTGTACAAAACTCTCTTTTCATAGAAATATTGACATTAGAAAATTATCTTAAACCCCGCCCACTGAAAACATGTTTATCTGGAGATGTAATCTTGTTTACCATAACCACACCCACTCTGCTGTGATTGGTCAAGCTTGATGGAGTCTACTGACTCCTTTAAGAAACATCTTAAGACGTTTTTATTTCTTCAGGCTTTTCCTTGATTTTCTGGAACTAAAGTATAAACTTTATTGTATATTGTTTTGATTGTTTAAGCGCTTTGTGACCCTGGTCTGGAAAAGCGCTATATAAATAAAAATGACTTACTTATTTACTTACTTACTGAGGTTTGTCACCGCACATCATCAATGCCGGAAGTCTCCACCTCCAAGGGACTCGTTGTATTAACAAAGGGGGGCGTGATTACAGCTGGCCGGAGAAGGAGTGAAGCCATTACTACGTCATAATGGACTCTTGTAACCTCTCGTTCGCCCAGATTTCAGAGCAACTTCATAAAGTAAAGAGTTGAAACCGAGGTCATGGTGAGGAACTTACTGTGTCTTGAGAAGGAAGATTCAACATTCACTACATGTGAGTCGGGAGAGTCCGGTTTTTGCGTTAGTTGACCTTTAAAAATCAGTGTTTGTAATCATGGACTCCATATTGGCCTGTTTTCCCCTCGACTTCAAAATACTTCCTCGTGATTTGCGTTCCTTGTGAAGACCCTTAACTTCAAACTTTGACGTCTCGAAGATATTCGTGTCTACAACACAACCAACAGAATTGTGTGTCTGCTGTAGGATTCTGCTCCTGGTTCTATTTCTCACCAGTTTCAAACTGAAATAATAAACAGCGAGTTGACAACACCGCCTGTACGATTCCGCGCTGCGATCAGAACTGACAACGGTGGAGTTTTGTTTCTCGACTCTCCACTTCCTTAACCTGATGCAGGTTGACAGGTTTGAGTATAACCTGCTCAACTTTCAATTCCTATTTCTTGGCCCAAAAATGAAATTCCAGCTTTTACCTTTCAATATGTCTTTTTACTGTTAGTGGTTAATTTTTTGTTAGAAAACATCTATTAATTCTGTTATGTGAACATTTTTTCTTAATCTTGGAGCTGGCATGAACTACAACTCATGGGCCGGATGGCTCAATCCATCATATGACCATATATAGACTGGTATTATTTCTATCCTTTACACATTAATTATATTTAACTCCTGTTTAAATATATTTCCATCGATCGTCTGTCACCTCTCACGAATCTAGTAGGGAATACCAATTCGCCAATGGGGAGGCAAAGACCTCTCAATGTGTTCTAGTTCGGTCCTTCCACCAGTTTTTACGCCCTGATGAACTAACTTCGCGGGTGTTTAGGTGACATCCTTAAAATGTCTACTTATCTACAATGAGTTTGAGTCTCTCCTGGAGGACTGACCTCCTCACGGTATGTCTTGTTTTTCTCAAAGTTCCTGGCCACACAGGTAACATTAGGACTGAGATTGATTGTTAAATCGCAGCTTTTGGACAAGACGCACTTCAAATAATTAGATTTTCTCAAAAATGTGCTGTAGTATTTCGCCACATGGCTCTGTAGTGTTACTTTACAAGGCTTTGTAGTATTACTTCACATGGCTTTGTAGTACTACTTTGCAAAAGTCGGTTGTATTACCCCGCATGGTTCTGTAGTATTACTTCGAATGGCTATGTAGTATTACTCTGCAAAACTCTGAAGTAGTTCTTTGCAAGGCTCTGTCATATTACTCTGCATGGCTCTGTAGTATTACTTCACATGGCGTTGTAGTACTTCTTTGCAAAAATCTGTAGTATTACCCTGGATGGCTCTGTAGTATTTCTTTGCGAAGCTTTGTGGTATTACTAAGCAAAACTCTGTAGTAGTTCTCTGCAAGGCTCTTTTGTATTACTTCACATGGCTTTGTAGTATTACTTCGCAAGGTTTTATAGTATTACCCCGCAAAACTCTGTAGTAATTGTTTGCAAGGCTCTGTAGTATTAAACTGTAAGGCTCTGTAGTATTACTCTGTAAAGCTATGTAGCATAACTCGCAGGTACAATGATCCTAAACCATAAGTTGCTCAGCTCTTTCACCTCCAAAAACTCTGATCCTAAGTTATGACCTGCACTGTAAAAAAAAAAGTGTTCTTGAGATTTGGATGTTATCTATGCTTAGTCAAGCACTAGAAAAGGCTGTTACACTCGATGGAGAAATAAAACAACATCTATTGGAATCTGTTAAAAAGAAACCTAGCTACAGTTCCAGTTGAAAAAGCTCGCAAATAGGTTATTTTAAAACGTAAATTACAGCTTCAGATGGATGTCCTTGTGCGTACATGTGTATGTGTGTCTGTAGGTGTGTGTGTGTGTTTAAGATGTCATCCAAGACCGAGAGATCAAAAGTGTCTTTTCTTGCCCGAGTCAAACCTGTCAAGTCAAATATTAATTTGGAGAAGGATTACTGCTCGCTGCCCTTCGGACGCATCGCAACCTTGACATGGAATTCATAATAGACAGAAGCTCAAGCAGCAGATTTACCTCTGCGGTTTAATAAAATATGTATATGTTTCCTGTTGACATTGTATAGCTTGTCCTTTGAAAATGTCATAATAAAGAAATAGTCAATCCCAAACTGAAAGAGAAATAATCAATCAAACCTTGCAGTTTCATAATGTTACTCTGATCCGTCTATTCTGTTTTAATAGTTCAATCATTTCAAAACCTTCTTGGATATTAGGATTGTATTTTGTATTTGTGTTTTCTATCTTTCAGTGCGGATAATAAGAGAGGAAGGTGGTTTGTGTTGCTAGCTAACAGCTGCACCGACGGCTAAAATCAGCCAAACATGCCACATCAATCAACAACCAAACTGTGACGCGCTTAAACCCCACTACATGTAGGAAAACACTAATCCGCAAGATGAAATGGGCAACCGGTCAGTTTTCTGGCTGGGAGCATCAGATTCAGGGTCAAATCGTGTTCAGCGTCTGAAAAGGGAAAAGGTTCCACGACTGTACTTCCACTTGATAGATTCAGGAAAACATTCACTTGTAGATCGAGTTTTGTGAGCCGGACAATGGGAATGCATGTTTTTCCAACCAGATAATACCCCTCCCCCGATGGATTATACAGGATCACAACTATAATCACGCAGAATTCCGAAGGATTTAGTTGCCTTGATCAAAGTTGTGTTGAACTGACCACCCAACCAGCTTTGCTACAATATTGTCTTCATTAATTGACTGTGTTAAACATCTGTGCCATCATCTTCTCTTAGCAAATACCTTGACCTTGGCTCATCATGTCCACATGTGCCACATCTATGCCTGTCGTCTTTATCTCAATTTTCTTTATCTCAATGTTCTTTCCTCCCTTCTGGTCTACATCTTCTAAAAGAGATGTATGACAGTCATTGATTGTAACTTTGGATAATTATTGATTTGTAGCATCGTAGAATTTTTGACAATGACATGTATGAGTTACTAATACATCTCTTCTAGCTGAAATATTAATAGTCATTTTCTCCAAAATTCAACAGTAAATGTGAAAAAGATTCAATTATTTCAAATCTTGTTTGCGGTGACAATCTAAAACTGAATTCGTTTTAAACAATCAATAGATACAGGAATTTATATAATAAATTGATTTAAAAGTAAACAGTTCTCTGTATGAACATGGTAATAAAGGATTACGAGGCAGACATAACGTTGCGATGATACGCTGCTTTTATTTTGAAAGCAGGAAGTTTATTTCCTCATCCTGAACAACGTTTTCGGAACGCATCGTAAAGTTTAGCGATAACTTTATCTTATTACTGTGCGGCTCATGGCAGAATAAAAAGCCGAACAGCGGATAGCTTACCAGCAGATGTTGTGTGATGCCTTCCGTGATAGGCTAGATTTGCACAAAATAACCAACGTTTATTATTACAAAAAATAAAAAATACAGTGTTAAATTGGTAAGTATAAGCGTGTGTGGCATTAAAATAGCTCTCCAACTGAATCTTTTTGTGGTTTTATACGGAAATTGAAATTAAAGTTTTAGCTTGAGTTCCGCTAAAAAGCAAATATCTGGGATCCCTGCAGTCTCAACGCTCTACAAGTACAACCATTTGGTTTCACTTACTATTTTTAAGATTTAAGGGATACAGGACACTCATTTGAGGACAGCAACGTAGAGGTGTTGGCTAAAAAATAGCCCAACTCCTCCCAAATTGTTCTCTACGTTGTCCCTAGCAAGATGTATAGTGGCTCCACAGACCAGCTACTTTTGAATTGAAAAAGCTTCTTAGACGAGATGTGAAATGTCTTCCTTAAAAATTGAGTCCAGCTGCCTTGCTTTTGAACCTTTTGAATCAGGGTTCCCCGTCCCTTTTTTGCCCTGCGGACTGGTTAAATGTGTGCATTATATTCAGGGACCGACCTCCATATAACCACATTTTTCCATTCGTTTACAGGCTTTTTTTTTTGTAAACTTACTGTAACAAGCGTCTTGACATGTCAAGAGTCACAAGCTAATGTTACTTTAGAGAATTGTATTTTTTTTTTCAAAACAAAACACCTTAAAGACTAATAATCAATAGAATATAAATTATACAAATGTTTTTTCTTTCTTTGAGGCCCAGTAACAATTGCCTCATGGACCGGTATCAGGACCACTGCTTTTGATAACCATGAACTGGATGAATGGAACCTACATAGTCATGTTTCAAATCTTCTCCACATTAGCTGTCAATGATCACTTATCTCAAAATGTAAGTCACTTGTTACCTTAATATTCAACCTGTGTTCTCCTCATTGAAATGTTATTATGCCCCTCACTACAAAACCAAAAATCCCATGCGTCTTAGATTCTTAATTTTAGGTTCCTGGAACTAAACTGTTGTTAAGAAAAGATAATGAAAAGGAAGAAGAAAACTGTGTTCGTCAAGAAGGCCAAATACATTCTCATGAATACACAACTGTAACAGTATTATACGGGCCGGTCTTAAAGTCCATCCAATAAGTTAAAAGGAATTTCTGGGAAATCAGTTTGTGACAAATCCGGTTACATTTCTTTTGGGGGGGAATCAGGTGGTGCGCCAGTGTCATCAGGGCTGACGTTTCTGACTGGAGAAGTGAGGACGCGGGGAGTTCCTCCTGTGTCCAGCGTTACTGTGTAGAACAGGAGATAATGTCAGCGCTGTCGGGATTAATCTGCCTCAGCTAAGGGCAGAGATTAAGGCCATCTGGGAAAGTGGGGCAACGTGGCATCAAGGCTTGACAAAGTGGAGTCGAGCATCTGCAGTATGAACAGCGCCGCCATGTGTTTTCATCGCAGTATTCACTGGTCATCCGGTCATTATTTGGTCACCTGTTAGCTAAAGCCATCACTGCCCTGGTGGCCGTTTTAAACCAATTCTGCTCCATAAACAGAAGAAACAACCATCTTCTTTTAGATCTAGTACCTTAAGACTCATAATAGGCTCATTGCAGGAACGTAGTTAAGTTTATTCCCTAAACCCTTTATAAGTCTAGAAAACAAACTCTTGAGGTTTAATCAGAGATATAAGGGACTCTTATCCTTTTATTACTTACTTTGTGCTGCCAAATCGGATAGGTCAAAGTGATTTTAATGTGGTGAGGGTCGACCTTTCTTGATTAGCTTGATGAAGTTCCGTGATCTGGACCTTTCAGAGAATGAAATGGAGATTCAAAGTCTGTTGGATTGCTCCTTCAGTACATAGGTCATGTACCCGATATCCATTAACACCTGCTCAGCCTTTGTTTTTTACATTTTATATGTGGAGACTGGAGGATTATGAGGTGATTTTATTTCTTAAAAGAGCATCTTATGTCAAACTCTAACTCTCCTGACTTTCTTTCATGTAGTAAATGTTGAATCTTCCTCTCCAAGATGCAGTAAGTTCTCATCATGACCATGTTTTCAACTTATTACTTTATTACTTTTAACATTTTTTCTGAAATCCGGGAGAACGAGAGGTTACGAGTGCAGAGTCCATGATGACGTAATAATGTTTTCTCTCTTCCTCCAGCCAGCTGTAATCCAGCTCCACTTTGTTTCTACAACGAGTCCCTTGGAGATGGATACTTCCGGGATTGATGACGCGTGGTGACAAGTTTACAAACAGACACATACTGGTGAGTACAATAGAGTCCAACATCACTTTAACACACACGTAAATCGACAGATTTGTTGATTTAGTTAGGATTTAAGAACATTTGGTCAGTCAATGAGTACAGGTGATGATGAGGATGAACATTATGGGATGATAGTAAGTGTGCAAAAGTATGGTATAAAGATTTGATAGTGTCTTCTGACAACTTGAGTGTGCTTTGTGGAAACATTAAGCATAACTAGAATTTAATCTGTGTTTAATTGCGATAAAGTCACCCTATTAAGTAGGCGTTAGAAAAAACAACATCGATACATATAACATAATAAATAATTAGAATTGCAGCAACTGTAACTGCAGTAACTAATCTACCCTGTCCTGTTTCCTCAATTAGGATATATTATGTGTAACCATAAGAAGAAAAACAGGAAATGAAATGGATTTAAGTTGACATCAAAAGCTACTAATCACTTTTAAGAATCAGAAAGCATTTTCCCAATTTAGTATTTACAATACTTTAGTAACGTTAGGCACTTAAATGCGTCAAGCTTTTTTTTGTCAATAGATTAAATATGCCTTAAGTGTAAATTAAAACACAGACATCATATTTTTTTGCATACTAAAATGGGGCCAATATTTATTTTGTAATGTTTTTCTTAGCTTGTTTTGATATTTTTAAAACTAAAACGAGCCGAATTTAACATAGAAGTAGTTACTAATTTTTCCTGTCAGGGTCTGCTTTCTGAGACTTTTATTTGTCGTCACTTCCTGTTCCCTTCTCCTGCCCTGTGTTTTCTTTATGACAGTCGGCGAGGGTCTCTCCCCCGGCGAGACCAGAGCTGCCGACAATTGGCCAATCAAGCTCTGCAGCTTAAAGACTGAATGTGGACCTGTTGTCGGTGTCAGTACGTCTCTTCTCTTCACCCTGTAAATCTCCTGACTCCGACGTTATTGGTTCATTCATTGTTAAGAGACTGTATCCTGAATCCTGACTGCTTTTTTTTTACTGTTTTTCTTTAGTTGTAATTTTTTCCTTTTCGTGTTCTAGCGGCTCTCGCTTCTTGTTGCCCCTCGTCAGCTCCTTTTTCTTTTTATTCTATGGACAATAACTGAGAAAGTGGACCCTTTGTTATTTACCCCCCTCATGTTTTTCTATTTCTGCTTTTATTTATCATTTTTATTTTATATTATTATTGTTATTACCTTGGCTTGTGTGACTTTGTTACCACCCACTTCCGCTTGGGTCACCTTGGAACTTGTGAATTCTTGATATTTTCTGTCAATTTAATATTCATATCCCATTGTACAGTTTAGATTCATCTGTTCATTGTAACAAGTTTAGGAATAAAGTCTTTAAATCTATCGGATATCGTGATATTATCATTATCTTGGAGCCTAATATTGCGACAGCATCGAAGAGTTACCCATAACTCGGGTCTAATCTTAAACATTTTCAACTCAAAACACTTTGTATGGCTTTGAAAGTCAAACTCACTTCCCGTCTTTGCATAAAGACATTCCAATAGACAGATGTTTCTCAAAACTGCAATAATGCAGTCACTGCCAAATGTTTTCTCATCTCAGAAATTGGTGTTTTTTCCTGGTTCAGTGTCCTTGTCTCATTGTTTTAATGGGGAAGTTCAATATCTGCAGAAGCATCACGTACAAATGACTGAGAGTAACGACGACGCAATATAAATGTTTCCTGCTCCGTGTACTCTGTGTACTCACACTAGATTCAGGTAACAACTGCAGATCCCAGCGCACTTGTAACAGTGATTTGTTTTGTCCTTTTTCATCAATTATTCGTGTCACCTGTCAGAATATATCAAGACGTTCGGTGACGCAGTCCGTCAGCGCTCGAGGTTGAACGTTGAACATCCATCTGGATGATGATGAAAATGCTTGCAAGCATAACAAGTGTAATTCTGTTGCAAGATGCTCATATTACAAAATGTATCCTTCCAGCGTGACTCGCGGAGAGCATAATGACTTCATAACGGATCATCACACAGTCACTAAGGAGCAAAACTGATCGCAACTCTAGGACGTTAGCACTTTGAAAGCAGGAGCTAGTTGTGGTTATGTGCAGCTTTGTATCTATAAATATATTTTTGATTTCTTATTGAAAGAAAGACATTGATTAATTTGAGTTACACTTCACTTTTAACAAGTGCATTTACATGTAGTTAAATCCTTTTATACTTTGCAAAATCTCTTGTCATGCTTCAATACAAGATGGACGTTACAGACGAGCAGTACCGAGGTATTTTGATGTTTTTAAGGGTCTTTTTGGACGAAGATGAAGACGAAGACAACTGAGCTCCAGTCTTTACATAAAAATGAACAAACATTTTTGTCAATAACTCTAAAAAGGAACAGATTGCTCTGAAAATAATCCAACATTATTCGATATGAGTGAGTAGAAAATGAGTGAATTTTGAATTCTGGGTGAACTACTACTTTAAGAAAAAGATTATTTTGGGAATTCTATTTGATGAATTTGGATCTCTTTGTGTTGGAAACCAATCCGGAAACCGCAGGTCAAAGGGGTAGTTGCGACCCCCTGTACACTGTGGGTATGTGGCCAATGTAAGACACGCTCAAACTATTCTGGTGACTCCATGGTAACAGACAAGTTTGACTCGAAAGAAAAAGATTTCAGGGAATTTAATTGTGACTGTGAATAATAATTCTCTGGGTCCTGGTGCCAACTGTGATTCGAACTGGCAAGTGTAATGTGGTCCTCAGAACTAACACATCTTGTACCAGTAGAAATACCCATAATTCCACCACCTAATTTGCTGAATGTAAAAGGAGCTGATATGCAATAATAAATATAATTTATGTTTAAACAGAGACATTCTTTCAGAGCTCTGATGAAGCCTCATGATGCAGTTTTCTATTTTTACTCTTAGTTCCTCTCATTCAGTTTCAAAAGGATGTGTGGTTTCAGTAGCAATCAATAGATTATAGAGAAGATAGTGACATCTAGTGGTCTCTAAAAATAGGATACTGCTTCACAAAGCTTCACCAAACCATGACTAAGGTTGTTGTTTGTTTTCCCCAAATTACTGACACGATTATTCAGCTCAGCGCTGCTCCAGCAGAAGAGGAGGTTAAGCCAATGGATGTGAGTTTGATGCTGTCACTGACTACATTTTTTATACTGTACATTCTTTAACAAAGAAGAGAAAAAGAAATAGAGCGGATTTAAGTCAAAAGCGAGATCGTTTAGAATGCAGGACTAATGGTCAAGCTGCTTCAGATAAGTTGTACTATCAACATATAACGGATGTTTGATTGTGAAAACTTTGTGAAACTTGTGTTCTGTATTGTTTTATTTTGCTAAAATGTATTTTCTTCCCATAGCGAGGTCTAGGGCGGAAACATATTTCTGCCAAGAGACCTTGGCCGAGATTTCTCAGATTTGTTTGAAGGCTCTTAACCCATGTGTTACGACATAAAATGGTTAAGAAGGGTTTTGGTGTTAGATAAATATTACTTACTTACTTACTTACTTAGATACCGGTGTTTCCAAGAGGCGTTCTAAGCTTTCTAATGGGATCCTTAAGATCAGGCCAAAGAAGCTTCATAAGAAGCTCTTAGTAGACTTTGGCAACGCCTTTATTAGGTGGAACCTCTCCGAGTTCCATGACATCTGTTTCCTTGATTTGTGAAATATTTCCTTGATATCTGTGAAATGTTTTCTTGATATCTGTGAAATACCACAGCGTTGTTCATATTTCTATGTGTATTTATGAGAAAATCCATACGTTTTATTGGTTTATTGGAGTTGATATAGTGTTTTTTTTGATTATATGAATTTTTAATGTCATTCCATCATACATGAATGCATCATTTATGTATGAAGATCGGTGGAGGAAAAGTTGAGGCTTGTTTCTTCTAGTCTCACATGCACATGTATTGATGTATTTCAGTGTGTACTGTATATGCAAAAGGATGAGTTTAATGTTGTTTTAGTCATAGTAGTATTACGAAGTCATGTAAGGATGTGTGTGTAAAACTGAAACATGTCATTCAATTAAAAAATAAAAATCGTCATTAGTATTATTTGATTATTTGAAAAATTAGATATGAATGTCCCTTATGTGGGTCAGCTTCATCTTACATTTCCTTCTTAGTGAAAGTTCTTCTTAACCTAAGAGCAACTCAGGGAAGCAGATGCTGCTCTCAAGATATAAACATTGTATTCCCATCTTTGAACCCCTTCAAGCCCTTCATTTATTAATATTTCCTGATTCAAAGAGTAATTTTTTTCTACCAGATTCATTGTTTTATCATACAGAAACAGCTTTTTTGTCCGCTCCAAAAGATAAAAGGCAACAAAAGCGTGTTGACGTGAGTGATATGGTTGGTTTCAATTGCTTCCAAAGCTGTCGACATGTGCTCCATGCCCGTCTTTTCCTGATCCAAGCTGCCACAACAATGACAAATGTATAGAAAATCCCTGCCCACTCAAGGCGGGGAGGCAGACTGGTGGGAACCAGTCACATCAGAATGTGCGATGAACTGAATATTTTCCCTCTTATGTAGAGAATCCATCAGGTTCTTCTCTTCGAGTAGACATTTTTCATTCCCAGTAAACGTCTTTTTTATATGCTTACTCGTGGATTCAGGTTTGAGAATAATTCTATAGATATTTAAGTCTTTAAAGGATGACACATTTTCTTATTTCAAGATTAATGTTCAACCTTTCATGATCCAATGTTGTGAGTCTTAATGAATGATTATATTTTACCTTAGATTGACTGTAGCTTTTTAGAAAAAATGGTAAGAAGGGCATTTATTAAAAAATTCGTGAAAATGACTCACAAATGTTGGATTTATACTTTCAATGACATTGAAACTTGCAATTGCTTTTGTCGAACTAAAAGAAAAAAACATTTATATCATTTCTAGTATATTGTTTATAAATATCAGAAATATCTTTTTTTTGGAAAAATGTTTTTCCCCTGAAGTAATATTAGTTTGATTCGTGAGCTTCCAAGTAATATTCAGTCAAGTTTACAAAAAAAAAACACAAACTCAATATGGTTTATTTGTACTGTTTTATCTGAAGGTGGGTCCGTGTATCTTATGCAGACATTAACTTGGTTTTCGATGCAAAAGAAGGCTGGGATCCCCAACTTACAAAAGTCAGCAACACATCAGCCTTTTTTAGCTTTTTTAAATGCATCAGCACGGTTTGACATTTCTCGAGAGCATCATGAAATGACACAGAATGCAAATGACCTACATACAAAAGTGAAATGGCTACAAAATACAAGGAGGCTAGTAAGTTGGGTAATGCAATAAAAAATGTGGTTTGAGTTCTGAAGAAGATTTGAAGAACCTCTGGATGTAGATAAGGAGCTCCTTTTAGGAAAATGTTGTCACAACATGATCTGCAGCTTATAATCCATGTGTTTGTTTCTTCTCGTCTGGACTATTGCAACAGTTTGTTTTCATGTCTAAACAAGAAGGATTTTCTCGCCTGCAGTTGATACAAAACTCTGCAGCCAGAATTCTGAGCCGCTCTAGTAGAAGAACTCACATTTCTCTGATCCTTAAATCTCTTCACCTGCTTCAAATTTCTTTCAGGATCAACTTTAAAATTCTGGTTCTTACTTTCAGATCTATTCATGGTCAGACCTTCCATCAGTGATCTGATCCAGCCTTACACCCCAGCTCCAGCTCTGAGGTCTGTGGATCAGAATCTACTGATGGTTCCTGAACACGGTTCAGGACCAGAGGAGAGAAATCCTTCCAGACTGTTGCTCCTAAGCTTTGGAACGATCTCTGTGTTTGATGATCTACTGACTCCTTCAAGAAACATCTTGAGACACTTTTATTTGTGCTTTTCCTTGATTTTCTGAGACTCCCGTGTTGTTCTCTGTGTTATCTTGATCTTTTAAGTGTATATTTTTTTTAGCTTTATTTTGATTGTTTAAGTGCTTTGTGACCCTGGCCTGGAAAAGCGCTCTGCAAATATAGTTGACTTATTTACTTTTCCATTTATTTGCCAAGAAGAGTTCCAGCAGTTAAATGGTTCCATTCTACAGAGAGAAGCCAATGGGTTCATAATGAGTTGAATGGGTGGACTAAAGTTGAACCTTTTGTCCAAATAGACTAGTCCTGATCCATTAATAGCACGGTAGGCAACTATCAGAGTCTTGGAATGGATTACGGTAGTAGTGAGAAGCCAGTGAAAGTTGGGGGGAGAACTAGGGGCAGATCGAAGACCAGAACTGGTGAGAGAAGAGTAGAAGTAGAGTAGAAGAAGTAGAATATTGAATCAGGAGGGAGTTTTTGATCTCAATCTCTTATAATAAGAACCTAGACCAGAATTTGTACTGTCTTTTCAGTCAGATCATGCTTATGTTTTGCAGCATTTGACTTTGATCCGGATGTTCATAAGCACTTGAAGTCTGGAGACTCTGCAGAAGCAAAATCCACAAGTTTAATTACACTGAGCCCAAGAGCAAGAAAATTCAATAACGATCATCACCACTTTCCAGGTTTTTAATCAAAAAGTGAATTATGCATCGTGCAGTTTTCTATACCACACATTAGTATTTGTATTCATCCTCAGAAAAATACAGTGTCGTACTATTACATTACGTTCATGTGGCAGAGCAGGAGAGCAGCTCCAGTGAATAAAGATGATGTGGCAATTTTGCAAATACTTGTTTAATTTCAATTGATTTACAAAACCCAGAAAAAGTCTCTAGTATAGGGTGAAGTGTCACTCGCTCCTGCTAATGACAGTTGCTAATGTTAACCTTCGCTTGCTGTCTTATTAACTTTCCCTCTTAGGCCTGGTTGTCCACTACATCAACTCGTGAGTGTTTAATGTTTGGCAGGCGAACTGCCAACGAAGAATTGACAAGTTTTGCGGTTATTATTATTGACTCTAATATGCATGTTTATGAGGAGCAATCTGCACTTAATTGTTGTACTGGAAACTTAATCATGGATTTGTGCTCGGGATTCGTGACGATGTCTGAAGGTGTAGTAAATGTTTATTATTTGGATTATTTACTGAGTTTGACATTAACAAGACAGTTTGAAACAATCGTTAGTCAAATGTTAGTTTCATGTCTCCTACCTTTTTCATAGAAAAGGTGATAACCGTAGTAGTACTTTTTAAATATGCATACAGGGTGGGACTCTTCCCCTTTTCAACTGTTCTTTTCACATTTTTTTTCTCCACCATTTCTTTACACGTTCAGGCTGTAAAAGGGTGTTGGGTTGGGGGAGCTCAAGATGTCATCACTGCTTTTTGCAGATGATATTGGGCTCTTGGCTTCCTGTGACTTTTCTGAAGTCATCTTAAGAAATCAGTAATTTAGGAAAGACTTAAACTAGAACAGCTGGTAAAGGCAATGTTTTAGGATGCCACTTGGACGCCTCGTTCTGGAGGTGTTCCACAGATATCGTAAGACCCACAAATCATTTTTTATGGGACTGCACAAACACCCAACTATGATAGGAAAACTTTAAATCTGTTTTATACTATTTTCTATATATTGTTACATACCTTTTGGTCTTTAAGATGTAATTGTACATCTTGTTTACCATTAAAAAATATATATAATGTGATTGGTCAAACATGGAGGTTTGTCACCATGCGACATCAATCCTCGAAGTCTCCGCCTCCAAGGGTCTTGTTGTATAAACAAAGCATACCATGATCACAGCTGTCCGGAGGACGATTTATGCCTGTATTAAAGTGATGTTGGACTCTATTGTACTCATCAGTATGTGTCTGTTTGTAAACTTTTCACCATGCGTCATCAATCCCTCTCCACCTCCAAGGAACTTGTTGTACAAACAAAGTGGAGCGTGATTACAGCTGGCTAGAGTAGTCCATTATGAAAGTAACAATGGCTATACTCTCATAATGGACTCCGCACCCGTAACCTCGTATTCGCCCAGATGAAGTTTATAAAGTAATAAGTTGAAAACATGGTCATGATGAAAGACTTACTGCGTCTTGGAGAGGAAGACTTCCGCATTTGAAACATGTCATTCAGGAGAGTTGCCCTTTAAACTTTCCTCTTTAAGTTATTCACAAGTGGCCGGCGTAATTAATTTCTCCTTCTCCGCGCACAATCAATTATTTGCTGCCAGCATGGAATTAATTGACCGTCATTGTCAACCGCCGATGCCCCATCTGATGTTAGCGATGTTGTCATCTGGTGTTGTTTCATCGGCATCTGTGGCAGATGGTAGAGATGTGGAAAGAGCAGCAGATGCAAGCCGGCCAAGAATTGGACTCATCTGCGGAGCGTGATTACCAGGACGTTGTGTTGGAGGTGTTGAATGACCCTAATGATCACCCGCAACATGTTCCAATGACCTGCTCAGATCTCTGGTCCTGTGCGATTGAAGCTAGTGAGGATGCCTTGCTAGTGCTGAACGACTCTTACAGCTTGATTTTAAAAATGTTGTGTATATTCTACCGGTCGTATGAGCAAGGAGAGAAAATAAGTGTTGAGCATAGGTGAGCATAAAAGGTTGACGGGAAACAGATCAGTTTTGGAGCTTTGAAGCCCTCAACAAATGGTACATGTTGACCCCAAGTTGTTTATTATGAACGTCCCTATATCGTATAAGAGTCATGGAAAAAAAAAACCTGGGGCCTCATGTACTAAGGGGTCGTAAGCGCAAATAATGAGCGGATATACTTTTCCACGTCAAAGTCCATATGTAAATAATAGCAATAATGAAAAGAAGGTTATAAAAGTCGGAATTCCCGACACGTTTGAAGGTGCCAAAAGTAAGGATCAGTTGCTCAGATGCACGTCAGCCTCACTACATATGTTGAGACGTTCACATCATTTACATTAATGATCAATATTGAGAAAATATTAAACACACACAAGTGTTTGTAGTTAAACGAGCGGATAATAAATGATTCACAAACTTATAAAATACGTTCTCATCCACCAAACTGATAATCTTTATTTATCAAGACAACATCGATCGTTTTATACTGAATATTTTAATCTGCTATATCATGCTCTTCAGAAAAAAATGTAAAGGAATTTTGAGCTTGTTTTTATAAAGGTAAGGTAAGGTAAGGTAGAACTTTATTGATCTCTCAGGAGGTCTCCTTCGGGAAATTGTTTTTTCCAACAGCCAGCAATTTTCCATAAACAATACAAAATAATAAATAAAAATAAAATAAGAACAAGAGAAATAAAGAGAAAGAACAAGATGACACAATCTAAGTCTAAAGATAAAGACAAAGAACATAGATCAAAGAAAAACAACAAAGACAAAGGATACAAAGACTAACATAGAACAGAACATCCAGATACTCTCACTCCACTCCTGCCCCCGAACTCAGAATTGTACAATTTAATAGCCCGAGGGATGAATGAGTCCCTGAGTCTATTTGTTTTGCACCTGGGTAGGAGCATTCGTGCACTCATTCTGCTTCTCTGCTCACTGATGACAGTGTTCAGAGGATGACTGTCATCATCCATGATGGACAGTAGTTTGTTCAATGATCTCCTCTCAGCAACTGTCACCAGTGAGTCCAGCTTCATTCCAACCACAGAGCCAGCCCTACAATAATATAACGAACAAAATGATCAGCGTCTGATGCTTCAAGTCTACGAGAGTCACAGACGTTCTTGTGGAGCAACATCATGTTTGTTCAAAGTGACGCTGCAGAAATAAAGCAGCTAAAGTTTCCCTCATGTGATCACGTGATCGGAGCGACCTCTTTGGAAAACACACTTATATAGATACACCGTCACATGATTTGCACATGCATTCACATGAAGCTCAGACCATCAGAAATCACTACTCAGTTCTTTAAGTCAACGGTTTACAGTAGTTTTCTTGTTAAACTCCATCTGAAGATGTTTCAAATAAGCCCCTGATCGTCTCTTTTAATAAAGTATTCGCATTAATAACCCTGAATGTAAAATATAAACATTAACACCGGAGCTCGTCTGCGCTGGTTTAAATTTAAGAATGTGATTCCATGTCAGAAATGTTTAAATAAACCAATATAAACTGTTAATCCAGTTTAAATTAATGTTTTAATTGGTTTATTCTGATCACGGACAATGCTTCATTTAAATCTGATTTAAATCTGTAAATTATGGCGTGGAAATGAATGACTGATGGACAGACATGCATTTAAATGGTTGTTAATGTTATTCATTGCTATATTCTAATTTGTATTTTTTATTTGCTTGAAGTAAATTGTTTTGCTTTTTGTTTTCTTTCACATATTTGTTTATCTATTGACAATCTTTTTTAAAATGGAATTTTATTTATTCATCAATACTTCCAGTTCTTCAATTTTTAAGTTTTTAGTATTTTATTTGGGACTTAAGTTTACTTCTTTTTCTATATTTATAGGAGAGAGAGAAAGGGTTATTTATTTTTGTTTTTTATACACACTTGCAAACGAATAATTACTTATTTGGAAAGAAAACAAGTTTTAAGAATTTCAGTATGATTGACAGCTTTTCACCAGCAGCAGACATTTAATAAAAAATCTAGTAACATTCCTCGTTGTCTATAAGTACTTCAGGCGTTGAAAGTTTTACTCTTGGACCGAAAATTAATTGGCCAAACTGGTAAAAACTCTTGACTATTTGTGTTCATGACAGAAAGAATTGCAAAGATATAAAACTTTGTTTCAAGAAACTAGTTTAGGTCTGAATAAAAAAAAAAAAACATTTTCTTTCCTAATACAATAAAAAGTTTAATTCATTTTCAACCACTTATTGCTTTATATAAGTCTGATGGGGTTCAGATGCTGTCCCAGCTGCATAGGGCAACAGGCAGCAACACACATAGACAACAACTACTCACATCTACTGACAAATCGTTTATTTAAATCCACCAGGATTACAATGTGGTTTAAAGATATATATAAATAATAATCGTGTTCAAGCTTTTATGTCCACGAAGCGTGAATTATTTGAGGACAAATGTTTCTTTTCTAAAAACGTCAAAGTCAATCCGTCACTTTTGCTCTTAACTTACAGTTGGATCAGAAGTGTGCGGCCGCGGCGACGGAGTTCAGGGCCTGAGGACGGTCCAGGATCCACTGGTAACAAATAAATAATCCACAGCTTCTCCAGCTGTCAGTCACTGCGTTTGACAGCTCGTCCGTCTGAAGTGAGCCGACGTCCCCGAGAGAAATGCTCTTCGGGGGAATCTTATGGATCTTGTCATGATTAGTCATTAGTGTTGTGGGGTTTTATGAGGATCGATCGTATAGTAAAACCTCACTTTGATCAGCCAAAAGCCTTTTTTAATCAACAGCGTTTATGGGGTTTGTCACGAGGATGAAGTCCGGGCCGAGGAAGAGTTTAGAGTCGCGGGTCCAGGACGATAAATGTACGAATGTCTGGATTATTCAGGAAGGGTGAAAAAGAAAAGGTGAATTCTGTCTCTCGCTTGTAAAACTCAACCACAACCTTTTTTCATACCAGGAGACCAACAATAAACCA
This sequence comes from Callionymus lyra, assembly GCF_982586985.1. NCBI lineage: Eukaryota > Metazoa > Chordata > Actinopteri > Syngnathiformes > Callionymidae > Callionymus > Callionymus lyra. Next base: position 5,960,908 of record NC_141827.1, on the reverse strand, counting down.
ACTCTTTCCAATAAACAACCTTTTTTTTTTCTTATTTGCTTTTAAAGGTACATTCAGATATGTTGCACAATACCCAGCTCTGTTGGAGCTTCGAAAATACTTTTGTGATGTATTGTTTGGCTCTTGGTTCAGCCGAGCAACGCACAGAGAGAGAAGCAATCTTTTTCTTATTCAGTGTTAGATTTGTTTGGACAGAGTGAGACAGAGAGTGACTCACAGATTGTCAGAGTTGAAAAGCCTCACTTTATCTGCTGCAACTTTGTGTTAACGTCTTTCACTTTTCCTGGAGGCTGCGAGTCTGAATCATGTCTGGGACACAAGGACGAGAAAGGAAGCCATCGAGCCTCCCTTTTTCAGCTTGTTTTGCTTTTAATTTATTTTAATGACTCAAAATTGACAATGTTTTAACAAAAAACAGACAAACAGACAGGCGAATGGATTTAAATGTATTATTATTTTCTTATCCCAGTCATTTTAGGGTAATGTCTCATGTTTTATTTTAATTTATAGTATTTTATTTTATTAATTTCTTTTTATTCAATCCCTATTTCATTTTTTTTTTATTGTGTAATGCCACCTCAACAAATTCCTGTGTTTACAAGACTGGAATTTGCTTTTATTATTAATTATAGCACAGATTTATTTATTTTTTTGTTTACTTTTTGGAAAATTATTTAGGAGGTATTAAATAAATTAATGAATTCTACCCAAAAAACGAGAACAGTGTTGAAAAGTACAAATGAAAAGGTTGTTTTAATAAATAAATAAGCTTAGAATGTTAAATGTGTGAGTATCATTTCAGGAATAATACACTCAAGAGAGTTTTCTATTTTATGTTTAAAGAGATAACTAGAGTGTTGGCATCAGCAATATATTGAAACGACAAAGAACAATTTTTTGTATTCGCTCCAAACATGTTTTTTTTACTCTGATGAAAGCTTCATGGTTAGGAGGATCTGCTGCCTTGTACCTTTTCATAGAGTTTTGTTCGTCCAGAGAAGAACCACTTAAGTTTGTTTTCATGACATATTGTGAAGGAAACTCTTCTCTAGGTTGGAGGTTTGTTATGTCAAATAAATAAATAAAATAATCAATGTTTATTGTGGATTTTGGTAAAAGAAAATTTGAACTTCATTCTAAGGTTTTTTCTCATTTGCACAGTTTTAAAATGTATTAAACATTTTGCAATTTAAACATAACATGTAAGAGGCTTTTTCTTTTTAATCTTAAATCAAAACTTTTATTTGAAACTAATGCAGCAATTGCTTTGATAAAGAAAAAGGTGATTTTCCTGAGCATCGGCCAACAGTTTAGCAGAGGAATTTAAATTAACTTAAAAGCCATGCTCTGTAAGATTTGAAAATGTGTTTTTGGTGCCCTCCACCGTCAAAATATTGTAACTGCAATGTTGCAAATTTTCTCTTCTTTCTATTTAAAAAAATATACATATATTCTTGTGTTAGTTCATAATTTTATCGTTAATTTTAAAATACATCTTATTATCCCATTAATTACATAATGAAACGTATTATATGTTTCGTGTCCACTACAAGAACAAATAATAATAAGGTAGGCTTGTCCACCAGGGGGAGTGACAGAATTAAAACTTCATAAAAAGCATGATATATGATTAATTCTAAACATATAGATTATGATATTATAATGGTCAATTAATTATATACGTTATTTCAAATACCATTTTAATGATACAGCTTCTTCACATGGTTTTTCTTAAATAAATAAAGAGTTGAGAACTTCTGTGATTACTTTTGTGAACCTGTGAGTCAATATTATTATTATTATTACCTACTGTACTTTGACTTGTTGATTTGAGATGAGAAGTAAAACATTTCCTTTCCATTTCTGCTTAAAAAGCACCTGATTAAAAACACAACAGCCAATTTATTTGTTCTTCAGACGAACTGTGATAAACACAAGGCTGTGTACTGTGTTTAATTGGCTGTCTCCTGAGGTGACAGCAACTTGTGTAATGATTTCCACTCCTGCTGATAGTGGCGCCACAGTCTCGACGTTTATCCCGACCTCAAATTAGACACTGAAACACAAATAAACAACATCACGCAGCAATATTCTGTTAAAACCACAATACGTATGGAAACAAACGTCAACCAAATAAAGGAAAATTACAGGAGTATCTTTTCTTATGTTATTTTGAAGAACCTTTTGTCGTAAATGTTCTATTCATACATATTTGTATACTTCACATACTGTATATCGCTTAAAGAATTACGACTGTTGAGGTATTTCAAATAAACACAAGCAAATAATGCAAAAAATGTCATACTATTAATAAGTATGACATTTAAAACTACAATAATACAAATGTAATAATACACCTGACTATGTATTGAATCCGTGTAATTTATTAATGTTAAATACAATTATGTTGGTGTGTACATTTTTATTTTTATCGGTTAATCCATTCTATACTGTCTTTACTTTTTTGTTTTTTTTCGGGTGTAACACATGAAAAGAATATGTGTCAATGGAAAATTGTCTTTATAAGATCAATTCAAATAGTAATGATGAAATTATATACATAAACAACATAAAAATCCTTTGACGTTCCAAAAAAGCTTGTTGCTGCTTGTATTTCTATATTTTTGACCAGAAATTATTTCAACATGTTTGCAGGTGAGTTGTTGTGGTCGACAACCAATCCTTCGAAGGCTTCCTGGATCCAGATGGAACTCAAAAACACCAACCAAATTCAACTCAATGTGTTTTTTTTCTCCAATATTCTCTGAATAGATCATTGAAAAACAACTAGAACTTTCTGATTTTATGGGCTTTTGGCTGATCAAAGTGAGGTTTTACTTTATGATCACATCTTAGTGGATTCTATTTGACATTTTCCACAAAATTGCATTAAATTAAAACATATTTTAAATATAACGAGTATTTTCTAAATAGAAAGTTAAAGCCTAATAAAACCTATAGTGTAGCTGTGTTTTTTTTAAACAAATATTTCATTTTTTTCCCCAGATGTCTGTATTCCATGATGGTGCTTTTACTAATGCGGTTCCTTAGACACTAATGCCAGCTTTAGATCCACTAATTCATTCACATCAGCAGAAAATCCATCTATAAAAAGCCCCCTTACTGTGTAGCACTTAAAGTATTCCACACGTACACAGCAATCAATGCTCGTGTACAACAAACATTACCCAGCTTCATAAGGGCTCTTCTTGGTTCCTTAAAGCCTCCGAGAAGTAATGATCACCCAGCAAATGGGTCCGCTAAGTCCAGCAAGACACGCTCCTTCCTTGGGGTATGATCTAAAGAGGTACAACATCCTTTAGCTGCCGTAAATTTGCCATCGAGCAAGTAGGCTTAGGAGTGCAGATGGTCTCCATTCGGCCTGTTAATGGCTCGATAACTCATTTA